>NW_021821012.1:0-119382 GCF_901001135.1 Rhinatrema bivittatum
TATTGACCAGAAGCAAAAGTGATTTTCCAGAAATCCTACTGTATATTAATGACAGCATGTAGTGTCACAGAGAAGGTCAGACTGTGAGTGTGATGTCTGAGCAACATAGGACCCTATTTACTAAGCATTCATTTTTCCCAAATACAAAAAAAGGGGAAAAGCTTTAAAACATTATCCCTCTTAATCTTGTAAAGGTTTCTCTTGGACAGAGGATAATGTGCTGGTATAATTATCTTACAGAACAAAACACACAGTACTTGGTCACTCTGTCTGTATCACTGTGTAGTTGCTCTGCTGCTAAAATTCAGTTGCTTGTAGTGAATGAGTGGCCACCACCAGCAGCAGTGAGAGAAGTAGGTGGGCATTGCAGACGGTGAGCATACATATAAACACACACTCAGGCCAATGCAATTGCATGCGCTGCAGCCAGCACACAGCTCAACATGCGATTGAATGCACGCTTTGGATGCGCATCCATAACCCTGATGCAAATGAGAGGGTTAGTAGGGGTGTGCATTCGTTTTGAACTTAATGTAAAACGCAAATTTTTTTTTTTAACTTAAAAAAGTGATGAGGCGAAAACGATCGGATTTCCAACGTATTCAACATAGCTATGTTGAATACATTGGAAATCGCGATTGTTGATCCTAAATAAAAATTTAAACCCCTCCCTCCTTAATCCCCCCCCCAAGACTTACCAAAACTCCCTGGTGGTCCAGCGGGGAGTCAGGATGCCATTTCTGAACTCCTTTGCGAGGAGCACGTGACGTCGGCGTCACGTCGGAGTGACGCGGCGTCACGTGATTCCCCGCGCGTTCGCTCCGGGACCCTCGTTGCACCCAAAAGGAACTTTTGGCCAGCTTGGGGGGGCCTCCTGACCCCCCCAAGCTGGCCTCGCTAGGCCTGACCAGCCACAACCAACACCATTCCGTCTCGGCTCCATAGACTGCCCATCCCGCGACTTCATCGGGGGGCGGTGAGGAGAAGAAGTCCTTAAAGCCACCTGTAGACCGCCTTCCAACCTCTCGACCCGGCACCTCGACCCTCGACCGGATGGCTTGTGCGATTGGCATGCAACCACCAGGGTAAGAGCCTTTTTGCATCGCTAGGCCCAATCAGCCACAACCAAAGCTGTTCTCTCTTGGCCCTGAGGACCGCCCATCCTGCGATGTCATTGGGGGTGTTGAGGAGAAGAAGCACTTAAAGCCACCTGCAGACTGCAGGTGCCGCGCGCCATAGGAGGGTGACCAAAGGGGCATACCCCTTGTTGCGCCCCTTTGTGCTGCCCCCATTTGTGCTGCTCCCCCTTTATATGAATGTTTTCTCTCTCTCGCCTTATCAACTAACCACCACCCCCAGACCTGAAACACCATCCCTCGCAGCCGACTACTCCCCCAACAAAGCTCCCCACCCATCTGAACTTACTCGCCTCAATGGTCCTCCGCTCCACACAGCCCCCTATGCCCCCTCTCATCCCCTTACCCCCGGTAACAACCCCCCTAAGCCCCACAAGGTGTAATACCTCCCACCAGTCCCCCGCCCATCGTTCTACCCCACGCCCCCCCCCCACAACCCCCCCTCATCACTTACCTAGCTCATAATCTCTCCAGTTATCTGATCCTCCGGCTGTGTATTAATTTATTCACTTCATAGTTTAGTGATTGGCCCTTCACTGACTGCTGGAAGGCCAATCCCCATTGAGAACTCAGCTCTCAAAGGGGATTGGCTCTTCAATTGTCAGCACTAAATGTTTTCTCCCATTTTGTGTTTATGGGAAAATGCTTAGTACATAGGGCCCTAAAGAAGAAACCTAATTACTCTAGACCAGTGATGGTGAACTCCAGTCTCTCTCATGCATATTCATTGTGGATATCCTGAAAACCTGGCCTGTTTGTGGCACTCGAGGAGGAGTTCGCCATCACTGCTCTAGACCAACTTCATTGCCATCCTGATATCACTATCTTTATATCTTTGACCTAATTTACTAAGCGTTTTCCCCATAGACACAGATTGGGAGAAAAGCCTTAGTAAATCAGGCCCTGTGTTTGATATTTGTAACACTAACAGGTAATGGAAGCTAAAACAGTAATGGACTTCAAAACATTATGAAACAAATGATTCTTACTTGCAAAAGTAAAAGGATGCTAAGGCTTAACCTGCATGAAACAGCTATTTTGACTTTAACTGCATCTGTAGGACTGTAGCAGGTTTCCAAGAAGGCATTGGGTAACCTCATGGAGTGACCATGGTTACTAGAGATGTGCTTCAGCAGAACCTTTCAGTTCGGCCTTCATTATCTGTCCGCCGTGGGAAATTTTAGTTTCCAGTGGTTCGGGCCTTTTTTTTTTGACCACCCCGAATTTCGGGTTAGTGCGCACTTTTCAGGAAACTTTCTTTGTTTTTCGGAGTTGCCAAAACAGGATGAATGCACATCTCTAATGGTTACAAAAGAGCATGGGGAGGTTGAATGTTTTGGACAATAGCTTCTCTATTTATTTACTTGTAACTTTTTGTATACCACCACTTCAAAAGATCGTAGTGGTTCACAGAATTCAAAATATACATAATACATATATCAAAAAGAAACAGATAAAATATTAAAATCCACATTTAAGGATGATTTTACTGGTGTAGGCTTCATTAATTAAATAGATGTTATCCTATTTCAAAAGCTGTCTTGAAAAACCAGATTATTAAGGCTTTTTTAAAAGCCTTAACATCAGATATTACTCTCAGGTTTTCTGGCATTGAATTCCATAGTCTTGGACCTGTGATAGATATAGCTCAGTCTCTGACTTCACTGAGATGGGCACGATGTATCGAGGGAACCTCACGAGAACTTTGTTGGATGATCTAAGAGCTCTTCGTGAACCATACATATGTATGCTTGCTCCAAGCCAAATTGCGCCCTGATTGGTAAAAATGTAATGAATTAGTGTTAGTACTTGGTAGTGGATCTAGATTGTACTGGAAGCCAGTGTAGTGCTGACAGGGTTGGGGTAATGTGATCATATTTTCTTTGAATAGTTAAGAACCATGCTGCAGAATTCTGTAGATGCTGAAAGATGTTAAGGTACTGCTTGGTAGTCCTAGGAACAGGGAATTACAGTAATCAATACTTGAAAATACAGTAAATGTCTGCAGAATTGTTTGAAAATCTTCATGATGAAGAAGGGATTTTAATTGTTTTAGCATTCTCAATTTATGGTATCCAGATTTAATCAATGAGCAGATATGGATCTTCATTGTAAGCTTGTTATCAAGTTTTGGTTGTTGTGTGGATTATTAGAAAACTTGGCAATAAGACAGGACAAGGTTGGTGGTTTATTGTTGGTCTGGTAAGAATCATAGTTGAAAATAACAAGATCTGAAATTGCCTACCAGTGGAGGTGGTGGAGACCAGTATTCAGGGGCAGATTGGCCTATCGGGGGATCGGGCATCCCCCGGTGGGCTGGTCACTCTAGTCACGTGGTCTGCCGAGCACGGCATTGACAGAGCCGTGCTCGGCAGACCACGTGGTATCTCCTGGGCCGTCCTGGGCAGCGAATCCCCGGGCTGGTCTTCATCGGGAATCCACCCGATGATATTCTGGGAGTGCTTGGGACTGATATAGAGGGGTTAAAAGTTCTGGTAGAAGATAAGAGGGTGGGGAACTGGTGTAGGGTTGAGTATGGAAATTTGTTTTATCATCTACTCAAAGTGGAAGAATCATAACAGGCTAGACAAAATAGGTCAATGTGGTCTTTTTCAGCCATAATTTATTATGCTACTATGCAAAATGTATATGCTTCACAGGCACAGTATTCATGCATTTTAAATAAGTCAGAGACAGAAGTTTCTAAAGCAGAATCTTTATTTCAGATGGACTTCAAAGATAACCTGAATTCTTTAGTCTTTTAGAGCAAACATTAATGATTATACTCACTATGAATGGTAAATTAGGATATTTCAAGAGTTCATCAAATCACGCACAATAGATTGAAAAATTACTAGTCATTAAATGACCCCCTTTTTTGCTGTATGATAGCTGTTATTAATGCTTCAGGGCTTATGATAATTTTTTTTCCAAACCAGTAATGTGCTCAAGTCATTTTCAGTCTTTAAATTATAATGTGCTTTTCTAAGTTTTCATTAAAACTGGATATTAGGTGGTGGAAATAAGTTCATGCTCTGTAGGAAGCAAAACACATTTAATGCTCAGAGAAGTCAAAGAAACTAAGAAAATGGATCTCAATTTAGCTTTATAGCCCTTATGTCTCTCAGAGTCAAGGAAGCCATGCTGGGATAGAAGTGGGACAGGAACAGGTGCTTAGAAGACCATTATGCATAGGATATGAAAAGTGGTGTGCAATTTTTTTCAGCTACTTCACATTCAGACACACCTCTTTTTCCACTCAGTCAAATATCTGCTGCTATGTATGTTCTCTCCCTTGAATGTCTAGTAATTTAAAAGCCAAAATGAGAACATCATAATTATAGATGTACAGAAAATGAACCCGTTTCAGTTCAAATATGCAGGGTTTTTTTAATCTGAAGTATGTGAAGCTTAACAATGTACATTTGATTTCTTCTGGCCAAAAAACTTACTGTTTATTTATGCAAACCCCCTTCTAATATCTCGCTGCACAATGAGGTACATCAGGAAAATGTTGGGCCAATATGCAACCCATGGGACTACCTGGGGTTTCTCCAGTGGGGGGTAAGGGGGAGTTTTGCTTCATGACTCCCTTAGGGCTATTTAAGCACCCTTATGATCTTGAAATACAGACAATTTTATACCAAAATGAAGAGAGTTCACTGTATAACTTGCTGAATACAGATTATTTAACAACAACAAAAAAGACATTTTTGTCTTGTGATATCCATAAAGTAAATTTAAACAGTCACTTAGAAGCTGATGTTTAGAAGCATTAATAGTTTTTGCAAAACTGAGTTTCAGGAAGAAAATTGTGCACAAAAATGCAAAAAACTTGGATGTCTTAAACAAAAGTTTCACAAAAGCAGCCTATGCAATATTAAACTTTTACACACAGACAGATACATGCAGAAGTTCATTCAAATCCCACGCTAATGGGCTGCTGTGATGGGGGATTTTTGCAAAAATGGGATATAATAAGTATTTGCGGCACCATGTCACAAAAAAAAAAAAATAGTTACACCCTACAAAAAATGGTGTAGTTATTTTTTCTTTTGTTGCCCGAGGAGCAGAGCATTGCATGAAAAGCCATGCAACCCTTAAACAGCCACACAAATCATGTGAGCACTTCCCACCCAAAATGAAACAAAGTCCCTGGGCAAATAGAACCCGCCACACTCCCAGAGCCCTGACTGGGCAAAAAAGTACCTTAGCAGAGGTTCTGGTAGAAGCTCTACTTCTAAGCCTTGCCATCCTATCCCCTTCAATACATCTAAAAAATAATAATTGGCCTCCTCAGCATCCCTTACCCTCAGGCTCCCCCAAGCTACTCCTGAGTGGCCAACATTTTCAAGATTGGTGCACAAACACAACAAAATGAAATAAACAAAACATTTTCAGCTGTACACATCTAATATCCATTTAAGATGAACCCCAGAGGTTTGTAAAATGCATCTACTCCTTTTGTGCACATTTTTAGGAGATTCAGAGCTTCCCATAGCAGAACATGCTATGCCAGGGCCAATTTAGAAGAGCTGACTGAGAGAGCAAGAGTAGAGATTCAGGCCGATCAGATCTCTTTTCCCCAGCTCTGTGTGAAATTGCTTGGACATTCGGTCTCTCTCATAACTAGCCTTTTGATAGGAAAGTAAGTAATGGCCACTTTAGACTTCTCTGGCTACTGGATCCTTCCAGAGGATGGCAAAACAAATGACATCAGTCGGGTCATTTTTTTGCTGGATATGTCGGCTCTTTTTTGAAGGCCATGCCTGCCTACATACATGAATATATGTACTCTGTCTCTACTGAGCAGGACAGAAGGGGGGTACAAATAGACTTCTTTGACATAGTTCATATCCTTAATGTCCATGGGGCTATCAATTATATTTATGTGTGCTCGTCAATCTAAGAATCCAAGAAGCCATTTATGTGCATAGTAGGGGTTTTTTTGACATTCTGAACACTAATAAGACCATCACTCACTGGTGACAAATGTGATGTCTCAGGTTTTAGTTCCAACAAAATGTCCCATAAGGCATTATCCTCTATACGCCATGTATTTTATTAGGGATGTGCAAGGGAAAAAAATGTGTTTTCGTTTTCAGTTCATTTTTGAGAATGGCTTTTCCCCATGAATTTCAGTTCATGGATTGTTTAATTTGCTTCATTTGTGAGGAAAGAAAGAAAAAACAAATCAAACAAAAACAAACATTCAAAAAATGAAAACAAGGGCTCCTGGGGCCTCCTCCTCTGAAAAATGCTTAGAGGGTCAGGATTCTCCCTGGTGCCGACATATCCAGTCCAGAGGGGAATCCACCAGCAAGGCCTAGGCACAGGCCATAGCTTTGGCCTTGAGTAGGTTAAAGGAGCCATTTGTTACCTCAACTTCAGCCTGTGCAAGGCCGATGCCTCGACTGGGACCTAGGGCCGAAGCCTTGGCCTAGGCCAGAGATGGGCACCCAGGCCCAATGCCACATCCTGGCCCAAAGGCCGAGACTCAAAGCTTGGGCTCAGCCTGGACACAGGCCCAAACAATGTGACCTGACTCAGAGGTCAGATTCTGATGCTGGGGCCTCGGACAAGGCTTGGCACCCAGACCCAGGCCTGATGCTGGGGCCTGGCTTGGAGGGTGGGACTCGATGCAAGGCTTAGACTGGAGTCCAGACCAGGCCCAACCAACATGACCTGGCTCGGATGCCAAGGACCTGATGCCGCAAGCTTGGCCCGGACATAACACAACCTGACCCGAGGTCTGATTTCCGATTTCCAATACTTCGACCTTGGCCTAGGCTAGAGCCCAGAACCCAGGCCCAGGTCAGGTTGTGGCATCAGACCTCAGGTCCAGCAGAGGCATTGCCCTTAAGTAGGCCAAGGCTATGGTTACTTGGCCTATGCAAATTTATATCCGGTGCAACCACAGTGGACAGCATCAGAAGAGAAAAAGTCACCATGTGGGAGCAGCTGCAAGGCTCGGGCTCTGGGCCTGGGCTTAGGTTGAGGCCCTGGCTTTGAGACCAGTTCCCCAGGCCAGGTTCCAGTGTCGGGTCTAGGTCAGGGCTGAGGCCCCACGTTGGGACCCTGCCTCCTGGCCAGGTCGTAGTGCTGATCCTGGGTCCGGGCTCTGGCCTAGGCCAAAACCCAGGTTGTCAGAAACCTGGCATCCAGGTCAGGTCACAGCATTGGGCCTGAGTAGAGCCACGCCCCACCATTGGGATCCAGACTCTAGGCTGGTCGTGGCATTGGGCCTAGGTCTGGGCTGAGGCCTAGGCTTGGGCCCAGACATTGGGACCCAGCCTCCAGGATGGATCACAGAATCAGGCCTGGGTCTGTGCCGAGGACCTGGCATGGGGACCCAGCCTCTGGACCAGGTCAATGGCATCTGGCCTGGGTCTGGGCCAAGGTCCCAAGTGTCAGGTTCTGGCCTCTGGTTAAGGTAATGGCGGTGGTGTGACCCTGGATCCAGGCTACGGCCTAGAACTGAGGCCAGGTCATTGGGATCCGGCCTTTGGGCCAAGCCTTTCCATCAGATACCAAATGAATCAGTTAAGTTCTTTTTGGCTCTCGGCTGAGGCTCTGGTATCAGACTGAACTTAGGCTGAAACCCAGCCAATGTGTTTGGGCCTAGGCCACTGCCCCTACTTTGGGCCTCGGCCTATGCCATTGGTGAGGCACTGGCTTAGAGCCTAGGCTTAGGCCAAGGTGCCAGTGTCATGCTAGGGCATAAGCCATGGCTCCTGCTTTGGGCCTCGTCTATGCTTTAAGCAGTTGCCCCGCTTCTGGCCTAAGGTTATTGCCTGATGCATTCTTTTCAAATGAATGCAACAAATAAGGTTTGTTTCATTCAGGGTCCACCCAATTCATTTTGGAGGCCCCCAAATGAAACAAATTTGCCCTTATTCATCTCACTTTTGAAATTTGTTTGAAACAAAGCCACATTCTACTAAGATCTGCAGCAGAGTAGAAACACCTGAAGAAGTAGAAGGATAATGAGAAGTGATCTAAGAAAGCTTGAGGAGTGGTCAAAGTTTGGCAGCTGGGATTCAATACATAAGAAGTGCAGAATTATGCATTTGGTATGCAGAGATCCAAGGGGAGTTGTACGTGATGGGAGTTGAGAGACTGATGTGCACCAGACTGAGAGAGAGCTAGGGGTGATAGTATCTGATGATGCCAATGTATAAGCCAATTCAACAAGGTAGTGGAGTTAAGGCCAGAGAAAAAGATAAAGTTGGGCTCTGCATGGAAGAGGCATAACCAGATGTGAAAAAGGACGTGATTATGCCCCTGTTAAATCCCATGATGAAAGTCTTTATCGTACCACATATTAGGGATGTGCAGTTTTTGTGTTTTGATTTTTTCATTTTGTTTTCCAGTTGTTTCGGTTTTAGGGCTATTTTGTGGTTAAAATGGGCCAGGAAGCTCTTGTTTCATTTGTTTCCAATTTTGGAGTTAGTGCGCACTAACTTGAGCATGCTCATTAGTGTTCCCAATGCCATCAGCAGGAGCACATCCAATTATATTCAATTGAATCAATTCGTTTTAAGCAGCAATCGTCATTCACCCAGCTGTAAGTTTAAGCTTTTGCTTTAATTTTACTTTCTTATGGTGCTTTCTTTAATGTAAACAAAGTTTAAAACACAGACTGTAAAAGTAATGGTGAGAAAGCTGTGATCAGGTTGCCAGTTTGTGTTTTAAACTTTTTTTTTTTTTTTACATTAAGGTAGCATACAGTAAAATGAAAGTAGTACTTTAATTTTAAATAATGTTCTAATTCCCACTTCCTTCCTACATTCAACCACTAGTAGTTACTGGTACATTCAAATTGCAACAATTAAAAAGGTAGCTCTCTTCAGGGGACTGCCTCACCAGTCACCCCTCCTCCCCTCCCCCATATAGCAGCCAGTGAATGGTGTGTGGGCATGTGGGGGGGGGGGGGCAGTTTGTGATAGTGCACTATCCATCCACCATTCTAAACCACACATATTTCCTCATTTGCTTTTTTATTTTATCAGGGTATGGATCCTCAACCATCCTCAAAGGTAGCAGCAGAGGACAGCACTCCCTGGTCCAAGAAGCCCCACTTCACGGAGGCTGATGTGGACCTCCTGGCATAGCTGATCCTCCTGGAGAAGCAAAATTTGTAGGCAAATATGTAGATTAGACGCCAGAAAAAGTCCAAATTTGAGCTTTATTTGAATGGAGACAAATATATGTTGTGCCCGACTCAGGCTGAGTTTCGCCCCGCTTGGGGCTGCCTCAGGAGCTAAAATTAATAAATAAAAATGTAAAGAATACAGGACAAAATGTATCTATATATCCCCACACCTCTATTATTAACATTCAACAGCACATTCACTATATGACCTTCATAATAGGGGTCATTGTGTGGTAATCCATACCATTTTGTCACTCTGCCTTATGCATAATCATTGGTCAGTCCAAGAATACAGGACATACATAAATAGATTAAAAACATAAATAATTTAGAAACATTAATATATGTAAAACTAGGTAACACTTGGAGAAACAAAAATATAAACATCTGGAGCAAGAAACATAAATAAAAAACATGGAGGGAGAGAGAGAGAGAGAGAGAGAGAGAGAGAGAGAGAGAGAGAGAGAGAGAGAGAGAGAAAGAGAGAGAGACTTGCTACAGTGCCTATGCCCTAGACAGGTATTTGTAGCCCTATGGGAGGGCCACCTAGTAACTCGAGGTGGGGATTAGGTAAGAGTGTAGGGGGTTAGGGGCCGCTTTCACATTCTACATGAGACGTACAAACAGAACAGTGGTCTCTTGTGAAGATTTGCTGGCCTTCGGAGTGAGGAAACTCACCCAAAGATGAGATTTGGGCAAGGGTCTCTCAACCTAGCTTGATGGACTCTCTACCTGGGTAACATCAAGCTAGGTTGAGAGACCCTTGTCCCCCAGTGGTTGAATGCAGGAAATACATCGGGTTTGGCACTTATCGCAGAATATGAAATGGTATTGCAATGTGCACTAACTTAGCTCTTCGCACAGGTAATTATCGCAAAATGTGATAAATACTATATTAACATAAAACACGCCCCTTTTGCTATCGCATGCGGTACTTACCGCATTTTGATAAATCCAGGCCATAGTCAGAAAATAAGGTAAAGATAAGTATGGTATCCAATGCTTTATTTTTTAGACATTTTCAATTTTGCTTGGGAGACCGATGGTCTATATAATTAAGTCAATAACAGCATAAAGAATAAACGCTAGCCGCAACATACCAGCATAAAGCATACAGCTTATGCAAGTCAACTTTTATAAGCCGACCTGTTTGGAACTAGCTTTTTTTAATTATTTTTTATGCGATATATGTTTTTAAGTGGGGTAGTTTTCCAGCATCGGCACCACATTAAAGCATTAATATGGTGACATAATGTATACTCGGCAGCCATGGCAAAAATGAGTATGCTTGTCAAATTCTTTGGATTTTTTTCAAAATATTATTTTGATACCGCACAAAATTGTTTTGATAGTGGCAATTCATAGATACCAGCCATTGCAACTTTGTATTAAGTACAAATCAAACAACGCATATAAAATATAGGGCTGTCTTTGCCCGAGAGGCAGAATTCAGTAATGTGGTGTGTTTATACATCAATATTATTTCAGAAGAACTAACGCTGGACTAATAAAAAGTCGCCAAAGGACACTCATATAATCGCGCTATTTTGAGATTTATGATGTATATTATTTTATAGACCTTTTTGTATATTACAACATAATTTCTATGCTTGCCAGCACTATTATTTTATTTCATTTTCAATTTTCAATTTTTTCCAATAACTCATGTTTTTTTTTTTCAATTGAACGCTAAGCGAAGTGGTGTTTGTGATCACTTTTTTAAATTAATTTCAGACCACCTGACTACTAGATTTTTTGATGCACTTAATTTGAGAATAATCTGGTATACACATTGTTCGTTCATAAACAGGTAAAAATTCATTTTCACTGTGTTTTTTATTCATGTTTCTTGCTCCAGTTGATGTGATGTTTATATTTTTGTGTCTCCAAGTGTTACCTCGTTTTACATATATTAATGTTTCTAAATTATTTATGTTTTTAATCTATTTATGTATGTCCTGTATTGTTATACTATAATATCTTGACTCCAACTTTAGCTCGATACCAACGAACAATATAATAATAATATATAAAATGTTAGGTTACAAAAATTAAAGATAGTTCCGATTGGCAACTTTATGTAATGTTGTTTATAATTTAATGTAGGTGATCAAGTGACTCTCATACCATCCCGCAAACTTATTGGCATATCTGCTCGTAAGTCGCATTAGGGATCATCTTTAATCATTGGTCACTGTTTCACCTGTGTTTTTTGATTTTTGATTTTTGTTTGAATTTTCCTTTTTAGATAAAAATTTTTGGCAACAATACTTCCCTTTCTGGGATCAGAATTCATGGAGGGTACAACCCTTCCCGGTCATTCAAAGTGCAGTGCAGAGTATAGTTCTTGACGTGCACGTTTCGCGTCCTGTGCTGCTTCAGGAACTCCTCTGACTGTGGACATCTGCCAGAGCGTATTCGGTTACTTTTAAATTTCTGAAAAAATAAAGTTTAAATCACAACCCGTTTTAATGGGGTTACACCTGCCTTGCTTGAGCTTCAACTTGTACTTACGGTCCCCCATAAAGTTGCCAATCAGAACTATCTTTAAGTTTTGTATCCTAACGTTTTATATATTATTGTCCTGTATTGTTTACATTTTTATTTATTAATTTTAGCCCCAAGAGGGGCGAAATTCGGCCTGAGTTGGGCACAACATATATTTGTCTCCATTCAAATAAAGCTCAAATTTGGACTATTTCTGGCGTCTAATCTACATATTTGCCTACACGGCTCTCTTAGATAGCCTAACCTCCTGTTTTATTGAAGCAAAATTTGTATATTCCTCCAGGCTGCAAGCCAAACCTTCAAAAGGAGACCGCAGCCTGTATTGCCCTCCAGGCGGAGTTCTGCCGTAAAGCCTCTTACCCTCAAGAGATTGAAGATCTCAAAAAGACAGGTGAGAGATAATAATATTGTGCACATTTATATTTTTTTATTTGGAAATGTAATGGAGTAGTAGTACTAGTATGGACTTATAAATAGTACAATTAAACGTATTATATTTTACAAGAAGAGTAGTAGTAGCACTACACAAGTATACTAAAAATGTAGCAGTTGTCTTGAGGTATCATTTGTGAAATTGTGGCATTTGCAATTTTGAATGCCACATTGAAAAATAAGTAAATATAAATAAAATAGTGTTTACATTTACTTATTTTTCTATATGGCATACAAAATTACAAATCAGGAAACTAGGCTATGCTCAATGGGCCTTTCCTGTTACCTAGTATGTCATGGCAAATCTTGGACATGTTTTATAATAATTGAATTTTTTTTCCTTTATTCCTCTAAATCTTAAGGTCATCATTTGAGACTTCACGAGGGTAAGTGGCTTGAGGAGGCCTGCAGAACTCTGTCTCGTCCCCTGCCTGCTGCTTTGTTTTCAGAATACTAACTTTTGTAACAAATGTTATTCATTCAATAAGTAGGTGTGCTGCTGTCGCTGTACTAATTTTTAATTGTAATGAAATTTGTTATATATATAATATATATACATTCATTGAATGCAATTGCCTGTGGCTGAAGTGTTATTCATGACCTCACTCCTGTGTTTTTCAAATGTGATTCTCTCAATTTTGAACTGTCTTTTACAGAACCTCACACCAGCAGCAGGGACACAGGGCTTCCTGAACCTAACTAGTGCCATCAGCAGAGCCAGTCTCCGGCATCAACCACAGCCTCAGCCAGTGGGGCAGGTAAGTATTTTATATAGTAGCATATCTGTTTGAGGCTGCAAACCAAAATAATTTATCATTTTCTGAGATCAGTTAACTAAGAGTACTGCATGTGTTACCAAGGGGAAGAGAGAGAGAGAGAGAGAGAGAGAGAGAGAGAGAGAGAGAGAGAGAGAGAGAGAGAGAGAGAGAGAGAGAGAGAGAGAGAGAGGCCATGATAGTATGTCCCATGCATAAGTTTTTATATCCCTAGGATAGGCCCACCTAGTAACTTGAGGTGGGGATTAGATAAGGGTGTAGGGGGTTAGGGGCCACTGTCACATTCTACATGAGACGTACGAACAGAACAGTGGTCTCTTGTGACGATTAGCTGGCCTTCGGAGTGAGGAAACTCCCTCCAAGATGGGATTTGGGCAAGGGTCTCTCAACCTACCTTGATGAACTCTCTACCTGGGTAACATCAAGCTAGGCTGAGAGACCCTTGGCCAAATCTCATCTTGGAGGGAGTTTCCTCACTCCGAAGGCCAGCTAATCGTCACAAGAGACCACTGTTCTGTTCGTACGTCTCATGTAGAATGTGACAGTGGCCCCTAACCCCCTACACCCTTATCTAATCCCCACCTCGAGTTACTAGGTGGGCCTATCCTAGGGATATAAAAACTTATGCATCGGACATGCTATCATGGCCAGGCTCCCCACAGAATATGAAGTGGTATCACAATGTGCACTAACTTAGCTTTTCACAAAATGCGATAAACAGTACATTAGCATACACCATGCCCCTTTTGGTAACGCATGCGGTACTTACCGCATTTTGATAAATGAACCCCTAAGTTAGTAAACTAATAATGTTGTATAATTGTGTATTGTGTAATACATACAAATTATTGGAACAGTAAATAATTACTAAATACTAAAATATTTCTTGCTTATTTATTTGACATATATGTATTGTTCTGTGTCTCATGTTAAAATATTTTTTTTACATTTCCTTACAGGGCATCGATATGAGTCTGGAATGATGAACAGCCCCCCCCTCCAGCCCTGTACTTCCTGCAGGATCTCCTGCCTGTACTTGTAGTCTACAGATGTGTTTCTCTCCTGCAAAATTGTGCACTCAGGCTAGCCCAATGGGTAACACTTCAATGCCAAAAATTGTTGCATGGCCAAGGCACCCATTTTAAAGCAGCAAATTTAACACTTGCCTGGTAGCTTTAGGTGATTTTTTGCCTGTGCCAGTATCATTCGTTATTATACTAATAGGAGTAAGAAAGCAAAATCATGCAAAAAAAAAAAAGCCTTCAGAAATAAAAAAAATCTGAGTGCCAGTAGTAACATAGGGCCTCATTTTCCAATATCGCATTGCATACCAAAAAGGGGTGTACCTTATGCTAATGGTATTGTGAATTGCAATATCAGCTATGTGAAAGGCTGTTATTGTGCTATATTGCAGTTCATGATGTCTCCTGACAGGCCTGTTTCATTATGCTGGAGAGAGAGAGAGAGAGAAAGAGAGAGAGAGAGAGAGAGAACCTTGCTATAGTGTCTCCTCCCTAGACAGGTATTTGTATCCCAATGGGAGGCCCACCTAGTAACTCGAGGTGAGGGTTAAGTGTTAGTGTAGGGGGTTAGGGGTCACTTTCACATTCAACGTGAGACGTACGAACAGAACAGTGGTCTCTTGTGAAGATTTGCTGGCCTTCGGAGTGAGGAAACTCACTCCAAGATGAGATGTCTGCAGTGGCTGCACTGCACAGAAAGTGCCTACCTTACAAGCACTGGTGGTGTGGCACTGGTGGCTAGGACAGACTTCAGCTTCTAAGTGGCTGGCTAGTAGTATTAGTAGCAGTGCTAGCTAGCCTACTAGCTAGCTACCACTCAACTAGGGGAAATAAAGATATAATTGGACAATTCAAAATTATACAACCAATTGCCATGTACCTCTCATAAAAAATGAAGCAGGACTGGAAAATTAAAAGTATGTCTGCGCACACATATTCCAAAATGACAGGACCCCCTTTTCTAAAAAGCACAGGGATTGCAAATTCAAAATATGCACTACCATTTGACTTCCCAGTGCCTGGTAACAAGAATAAACATGAAATAGATAATTTCATTATCTGATTAAATTTTGATAAAATGAATGCACACCTCTATCGCATATGGTACCTGAAACATATGGGTATTGTTACTATTGTTGGTGGTATGTACAATAACCACTTTTTGAACAGCCATTGTATCACCATTTCTTTTTTAACATAAGGGAATGATTCCCATTATCCAGAAAATTCCATTATCTGCAATTCCCTTAGTCATAGCTATTCCAGACAAAAGGAAATTTACAGCAGTGTTTCTCAACCCTCTTCAGGAGGCAAACCTAACCAGTAGGATTTTCAGGATATCCATAATGAATATGAACAACATAGATTTGCTTACATTGGAGACCAAGGACATGCAAATCTATCTTATGAATATTTATTGTAAAAATACTGAAAACCTAGGAGATGGTTGGGAAATACTGCTTTACAATATTTTCTTCTAATATTTAAGAGGTATTTCCTAAATTTGTAGATGCATGCAGTATTTTTGCTATTAAGAAAATGTGTTCCTAATATAGGCATCCATGCAATAGGCCCGAACCACGGGAAATACGATAGGTTTGGGCTTCGCACATCCCTAATTTCTTCAGTCTTTGATTTTCATTTTATTTTTTTATTGTCATTTGTGGTTTATTTTGTTTTGACTATTTGAAATGAAATTAAATAATACAAACTAAAAAACCCAAAAAAACCCCAAAATATAGCATGGCTTTACTCAAGGCAAGTCTTGCCTCACAAATCTGCTTCACTTTTTTGAAGGAGTTAATAAACATATAGATAAAGGTGAACTGGCAGATGTAGTGTATTTGGATTTTCAGAAGGCATTTGACAAAGTTCCTCATGAGAGGCTTCTAGGAAAAGTAAAAAGTCATGAGATAGGTGGTGATGTCCTTTTGTGGAATACATCTGGCTAAAAGACAGGAAACAGAGAGTAGGATTAAATGGACAATTTTCTCTGTGGAAGGGAGTGGGCAGTTGAGTGCCTCAGGGATCTGTATTGGGACTCGTACTTTTCAATATATTTATAAATGATCTAGAAAGAAATACGACGAGTGAGGTAATCAAATTTGCAAATGATACAAAATTATTCAGAGTAGTTAAAATCACAAGAAGATTGTGATAAATTGCAGGAAGACCATGTGAGACTGGACAATTGGGCATCCAAATGGCAGATTAAATTTAATGTGGATAAGTGCAAGGTGTTGCATATAGGGAAAAATAACCCATGCTATAGTTACACAATGTTAGGTTCCATATTAGGAACTACTACCCAAGAAAGAGATCTAGTCATCATTCTGGATAACACATTGAAATCGTTGGTTCAGTGTACTGCAGCAGTCCAAAAAGCAAACAGAATATTTGGAATTATTAGAAAAGGAATGGTGAATATGTTACACTTGCGACTCCAGCAGCTGTTAAGAACCGAGGGTTTGAAGGCCTTCGGCTATTGTTATGAGCGCAGAAATGTGGTCATTTCTAAAGCTGGTGATGTGAGGTCTTGGGCCATGGCATGACTCAGGGAGGAGCCCCAAGACACACCGTGGTAGGTGAGCTGGTGCGAGCACGGGTAACGAGGAGCAAGACAAGGCGGATGCGAAGACAAAAATGCAAGGTCTAACCCTCTACCAGACCTGCACGCCCCAGGATGACCAACAACGCAATGTTGATCAATGAACAGTCCTCCGACCATTCCAACCCCTTTTGGACCTGCCGCTGGGTAATGGCAGAAGGCAGCAGGCTGGCAAAGGACAAGGGCAGATGGCGTCCTTAGAACACAGAAGACTTAGACGAGGACTGAAGCAAGGACACTGTAGATGAAGACTGAAGCGAGGACACTGTAGATGACGGCTAGGATCAAGGCACTGTAGATGAAGGCAAGGATCAAGGTACTGTAGACGAAGGCAAGGATCAAAGCACTGGGTCGAGACTACAACGCTGCGCGCCCTACACAGTCCACCCGTGGGACTGGTCACGGACCACGCTGGGCTCGAAGCAGACTCCAGGAGGGATAGTGGAAGCTGATACCAGAACATGACAAAGATACTGAAGAGCCCTGCACCGGGGCACGCCCTACACAGTCCACCCACAGGACTGGTCGTGGACCACGCTGGTGTGGAGCAGGTTCGAACAGAGTCTTCACGTGGATGGATGCAAAATGCAATAGGCTCCAAAGACTGGGACAAGATTCAAGCACAGGATTCACGATTCTCAAGGATTAAAAACTTAGGACTGAAGCAGAAGTCTTCCGGAGGGTTGCACTGCGGAGATGAGGATGGCCTTTGTACCGTGAGGCACCCTACACAGCCTACCTGTGGGACTGGTTGCGGAGCACGACAATGGCATGCCAGGAAAGTGGACATCAGGGAACCAAGGCATGGAGGCAGAGGCAAAGGCAAAGGCATCAGGAAGGACATCGGACATCAGGAGGTATGAACGAAGAACATCAGGAACATGAAGACATCTGAAGACACAGACAAAGGATATCAGGAATCTGAAGACATCTGGAGGCATGGACGAAGGACATCAGGAACAGGAAGACGACTGAAGACATGGACGAAGGACATCAGGAACATGAAGACGAAGCCGTCAAAGCAGGAGAAGACCACAGAGGACCTGGATTGGTCAGAAGACATAGACAACTGTGGAACCCGATCCGAAGGCCAGGAATGACTGAAGAGGAACCCCTTTTATAGGGCTGAAGCAGGAAGTTGTCATCAGGTGGAGCCCAGGGCATATCCGGCCACTAGCCCTTTCAATGAAGTGAAGAGGTGCACGCCGGTGCCTAAGAGGAAGCAGGAAGAAGAGACAGGACCCTGGACAGTGGCGCCCAGCCACACAGAGGAAACAGCACAGGGAGGAGCAGGCAGGCTTCTGGACGGCCTCCTGCCATCTGACGAGGACCCCAGCGATGATGTCATAGCTCCCTACTGCGGAAGCAGGCCGGAGGCGGCTCCAGGCCGCACGAAGAGCTGGAGGGTATTGGCAGCAGCGGCCCTAGGCCACGTTGGAGGTCGGCAGCACAGCGGTTCAGGCCATTACTGCCGTGAGGCAGGTCCAGCGCTGGCGGCGACTGAATAAGTTTAGAGGCCTGCTCGCGGAGAGTAGCTCCGCAGGCAGGGATCGTAACAGAATAGAATAGAAGATGTCATAATGCCTCTGTATCGCTCCATGGTGAGACCGCACCTTGAATACTGTGTCCAATTATGGTCACCGCATCTAAAAAAAAGATATAGTTGCGGTAGAGAAGGTACAGAGAAGGGCGACCAAAATGATAAAGGGGATGGAACAGCTTCCCTATGAGGAAAGACTAAAGAGGTTAGGACTTTTCAGCTTGGAGAAGAGATGGCTGAGGGGGAATATAATAGAGGTGTTTAAAATCATGAGAGGTCTAGAACGGATAAATGTGAATCGGTTATTTACTCTTTCGGATAATAAAAGGACTAGGGGGCACTCCATGAAGTTAGCATGTGGCACATTTAAAACTAATCGGAGAAAGTTATTTTTCAATCAATGCATAATTAAACTCTGGAATTTGTTGCCAGAGGATGTGGTTAGTGCAGTTAGTGTAGCTGTGTTTAAAAAAGGATTGGATAAGTTCTTGGAGAAGTCCATTACCTGCTATTAATTAAGTTGACTTAGAAAATAGCCACTGCTATTACTAGCAACAGTAACATGGGACAAATTTAATTTTTGGGTACTTGCCAGGTTCTTATGGCCTGGATTGGCCACTGTTGGAAACAGGATGCTGGGCTTCATGGACCCTTGGTCTGACACAGTATGGCACATTCTTATGCCCTCCCTCCTCCCCCATTAAACATAACCAGCACCACAAAAATGTTAGAAATTCACGGTCCCCATGCTTTCTCCTATCCCCCAGATGCCTCTTATCCCATCAGGCTTCAAAGTCCAAATAGGGCAGAAAGTTGTTTTAAAATACCAAACCGGTGGGACAGGTGTGACTGGGGATTGCACCTGTGCCATTTGGGTCAGTGTTCAAAGATTCAGACTTAAAAATCTAAACATGTCTACCCTGGAGGAAAAAAAGTGATATAACAGAGAGAAAGAAATGCAGAGGAGGAGGCTCTAGACTGAAAAGTCATGGAATAAGGATGAAAGAGGAAAGACTCAAGAGTAATCAAAGGAAATATTTCTTATGGAATGGATGGTGAACACATGGAACAGCCTTCCTGTGGAGGTGGTGGAAATAAGGACAGTATCATAATTCAGGAGAGCATGGGACAAGCACAGAAGATATCCGAAGAAGAGGAATGGTCTATAAAACTGAGCAGGAAATGCAGCTGGGCAGACTAGATGGGCCTTAAGATCTTTATCTGCTCTTATCTTCTCTGTTTCTATTTTTCCTTTGGACTTTGGTGATCCTTGATAGGGTAAGAGGCATCCAGTGGGGGGGCTGACCTGGGGGTGGGCTTTAATATTTTTATTTTGTTAGCAGAGTGAAGAGCAGTGGGGGCCCATGCTGGGGCTGGTAGCTTGTAATGCCTTCTGAAAATCCAAATACACCACATCTACTGGTTCACCTTTGTCCACATGTTTATTTACCTCTTCAAAAAAATGTAGGAGATTTGTGAGGCAAGACTTCCCTTGGGTAAATCCATGCTGGCTGTGTCCCATCAAACCATGTCTATCTAAATGTTTTGTGATTGTATTCTTTATAACAGTTTCCACGATTTTTCCCGGCACTGAAGTCAGGCTCACCGGTCTATAGTTTCCAGGATCAACCCTGGATCCCTATTTAAATATAGGGACTGAAGGCAGAAAGGAAAATGGGCAGATTAGATGGGCTTTGCAATCTTTATCTGGCATCCTAGTCTATGTTTCTTTCTTTATATGGCACTAGCCGTTAAGCCCGTAACAACGGGCTACATTTAAAAAAACTTTTTCGGTCCATTTCCTTCCCCCCCTCCCCTCTGCTCACTCACTCCCCCTCTCTCAATCCCCTCCCCTTTCAGCTCATCCACAACCAGCAGACGGGTGGGGGGGGGTCTGTCCGTCCCTCCCTCCCTGCGTCGCCGCCGCCGCTACTGCTCCTTCCGCGCCTGCTTGTCGCCGCCACTGCTACTACTGCTCCTCCCGCTCCTGCTCCTCGCCGCCGCCGCTCCTGCTCCTAAGGACCCAGCCCCATTTTTTTTCGGGCACGCTCCGCTCTGACCGACGTGCTCGCCCACGCATGCGCGGTAGAGCTGCTCTCCACTGCGCATTTGCGGGCCGTCGGTCAGAGACCATTTATAAGGTAGATTGCTTGGTGTTTTTTGAAATTCATAATGTCTTGGTATTTCAGGACAGTGCTTAGAGCATAGATCTGTGAACATGAAAACTCTAGTTTTTTAATCCCTTACCTCTCCCTCACTACATGACACTCTAAAGAAATTCCTAAACTTCTTGCTGCTAAAACTTGCATTGAAAGCTCTTTAGGGAGTCATTACTGTATAATGATGTAAATCACCTTTTACAATTCTATTATCTACTAACAGTGCTATATAAATAATATATATTCTTAACTTCAGCTTTATTTTAAAATTGTCATGAGAACTACCACAAAAAAATGTTCTAATCCTAGGAGCAGGGACTTTCTCATATGTGTCTCTTGTGTCTATACAAATGACTAGGGATGTATAGGAGAGGGGAGCGGGAAAGTCATATTTGTTTCTTTGTGTTCATTAACAATTTTCATGTGATTTTGTGTGTGTGTGTGTGTGTGCACTATTGGCAGTGTGCAGGAAGAGCTTGCAGCCCCTTTCCCTCTGCTGGTTAAAACCACAACTTGAAGTGGTAAAAAAAAGACCTCCAGGGCTTCCCCTCCCATCTTCTTGCCACTCCCCCCCCCCCCCCCTCCCAACTTATACCATCCTTGGCACCAAAATAGGGCAGGAACGATCCCCAGTTGTTCCAATACCAGCAGTTTCATACTATCCTATCCCGGCTGGCACCATTTTGGAGTACGGCACAGGCACAGTAGCAATGCAGTCATTGTATTTATTTATTACGCTTGTGAATTGCTTTCCTTAACAAACTCATGCTGCTCTTTGTTGTTTTTATGAAAAGAGTTTAAAGCACAGTGGTGGCAGTCTTATGTTAAAAGGTTACACAGATGTGCCCAGTCAAGTGGGTGCATGTTGTAAATTGATGAAAGGAAGCATTTTACACATGGTTTTTTTTTTAATGGGGGAGGTCAACAGTTTAAAGCATAAGAACATAAGAAATTGCCATGCTGGGTCAGACCAAGGGTCCATCAAGTCCAGCATCCTGTTTCCTACAGTGGCCAATCCAGGCCACAAGAACCTGGCAATTACCCAAAGCACGTTGATAGTGGCAGATTATGGCAGAAGGTCACACAGATGTGCCAGGTGAAGATGACAACATGATGTAAGCCAATAAAGGGAAACGCTTGACCCATGCTGCTCTTCTGTTTGTTTTGTGGGCAGGATGGTGTATGTGATGGTGGTTGTTGCTGGAAGCTTGGTTCATTGTGCATACAGAGGATAAAAGAGCTAAGGAGAGAAATAGGAAAGAGTGGAGAGAAGAGGGATAGAGGAGAGGGCTGAAGGAATAGAAAAAGGAAAGAGAGAAGGAAAGGCTGGCCAGGAAGCTATGCAGGCAGTGCATTTTTCATTGCAGTTCTATACTATTGGGGATCCCTGAGGCAGATGCAGTGGGAAATAGGGTGGGAAGACATGATAAGTTTGTTTTGTTTTTCATTTTGTATTTTTCAGGGGGAGGGGTTTCTACAAATTGCAATTTGTTTAATATTTATTTTGTTTAATTTGTTAAAAATAAAACAAAATAAACATTACCCCCTCCAAAAATAAATAGGAAAAAAAAAAGAAATGGGGCCTCCCAAGGCTTCGTGTCTCCACCACCCATCCCTCTCACCTGAAAAAATGCCAGGGCCAGGATCCTTCCTGGCCTTCACTTACCTGGTCCCCCCAGGGTGGGGAATCCAAAGCCAAGGCCTAGATCCAGGCTGAAGCCTCAACCTTACAAAGGCCTGGGCCATGGTATGTCGTTGTGACCTAGGACTGGGCCATATGCAAGGCCCAAGCTTTGAGGTCTGGTCCCAATGCCAGGGTCTGACCTGGGCCCAGGTCTCATCCGAAAAGGGGGTTCCAATGCTTGGGCCTCAGTCTGGACCCACATCAGATGCCAGTGCCTGTCCTGGAAGCTGGTTCTTGATACCTGGGCCTCAGTCTAAGCCAGGCCCTGGGCCAAGGCGCAACACCTTGGCCCAGTCCAGAGACCTGGTCCTGATTCTGCTCTATAGCAGGTCTAACGTATCCGATTAACTTAACTGGATAAGTATGAGTATTGACACTTCTTCGGTTAAGTAAACTGGATAAGAAGCATTGCCCCAATCCACCCATTTGCCACCCCTTGACTATCCAGCTATCTAGTTAAGTGGTGGCTGCTGAACATAGCTGGATAATGCCTACTTATCCAGCTTCGTAGTATTTCAATATTGGCCTCATCATGTTTATACACACACACTCATATATACCCACAAAGCAAGAGTCACTTGTCTTTCTGTTTTGAATTTACAGAGACACATATGCATACTTCTGTGATGCATACTTTGTAACCTCCCTAACATCCCCAAAGTGTAAGTACACATACCATAATCACTCTTCTCTTTTTATAGGAGGCACATGCTGTATGAACAATGGCTTATGAAATACAATAAAGTCCCCATCCACTTGCTCTATCATGAAGCAAACATTTGGAGTCTTCAAAAACTGGTTCAAGTGTTCAGATTATTCAGGTTATGCCTTACACTATTCACCAAAAAAGTGGCTGTTATTGTGCTTGTCTGCTTTATGTTGTACATAATTGCACTTGAATATAGTATATCACCATACATCCAGATCAACAAACAAATCCTTTGTGTCATTCTGCTTCTGCATATGAAACTTCAATGAGTGGGGAATCAGGTCTGTAGCAAGATGATATTGGACTACTTTTCATGCAAGTTTTCCTATACAGTTACCAACTCTATATGAAACTAAAACATTCTCAAAAACTCTGGCAACTAATGCACCCTACATTACTTTCTTATGTAGAACACTCATAACCTCCTTTTACACCCATCATGTGTTCAGAAAATGTTGCAGGAGATAAATATAGTCCATGACAATCTGAGTGAGTTGGACTATTGTGGTTTACAGTAATGCAATTGTAGACATATCCCACCACTCTCTTTCATTGTGTGCCCAGCATATCCCAACCCAGCATCCCCAGAGCAGGGACCCTTGCACCCAAGATCCTCAGACAAGGATTCCCTGAGATAGGATAAGAGTCCCATGTCTAAGATCTGCAGACCTGGTTCCCCCAGACTTAAGATTCCTAAATCCAAGATCCCCTGATCCAGAAACCTCTAACCTAGGATCCTGTGAGTAGAACTCCTGGACTCAGGTTCCCCAGACATTTTGAGATGAAGGGATGAGAGACATTATGGCAAGGGGAGGAGACAAGAAATGAAGACAGCACAGGTAAGAGGGTTGAAAGTCATTCACTGCCATCATGCATACAAGTTTAGCTACACCACTTATTAGCTTAGGCTTAGTGCTTAATGATGACAGAGATGGATGGAGACAGGCAGATCAATGTAAGGGTTAAAGGCTATATCCTTCTAGAAAGGTTATGCAATATATTTTTCAGTAAACAATCTGAGGCAAGGAATTACTAGTATATTTTCTAGAGGAAAATTTACAGAGGTAATAAAAATAAGACAAGAGAAGAAAGCAGTAGTAAATTTCCAGGTTGGATAAGAGTTTTCTGTCACTAATGTTAACAAAGTGGAAAGAATATATTTAGTAGGGATGTGAATCGTTTTTCAACGATTAAAATTATCGTCCGATAATGTTAATATCGTCTTAAATCGTTATAGAACACAATACAATAGAAATTCTAACGATTTATCGTTAAAAATCGTAAAATCGTGTTAGTGCGCACTAACTCCCGTTAGTGCGCACTAACAGAAAATGATACAAATTGACACTTTCCAGGTCAGTAAAGGTCAGTTAGGAATGAATATGTGTTCCTATTGGCTGGCTGTGCTCTTATCTATTGATGTTACCAAGGTTCCCACTGAGGTAATGGTTGGGGGGATGTGAAATGGAAACAGTTGGAAGCTTGACAAAAAAAGTAACGTGATGATCATCACTCATGTGACTAGAACTTGTTTGTTTATTATTTTTGTCATTTTTTGTCAGGAAACTCCCCCCTGACTGTGAAGCCAGCCTCTCACTAGTAATGCAGGGAAGGAGCTGTCTCACCCTTCACCATCTTCCCCCCCCCCCTCACCCACACACCATTCACTGGCTGGGACATGGGGAGGGGAGGAGTGAGGGTCAGGCAGCTCCCTCCTGTCTGTGAAGCCAGCCTCTCACTAGTAATGCAGGGAAGGAGCTGTCTCACCCTTCACCATCCTCCCCCCCCCCCTCACCCACACACCATTCACTGGCTGGGACATGGGGAGGGGAGGAGTGAGGGTCAGGCAGCTCCCCCCTGTCTGTGAAGCCAGCCTCTCACTAGTAATGCAGGGAAGGAGCTGTTTCAGCCTCACCATCCTCCCCCCCCCCCCCCTCACCCACACACCATTCACTGGCTGGGACATGGGGAGGGGAGGAGTGAGGGTCAGGCAGCTCCCCCCTGTCTGTGAAGCCAGCCTCTCACTAGTAATGCAGGGAAGGAGCTGTCTCACCCTTCACCATCCTCCCCCCTCACCCACACACCATTCACTGGCTGGGACATGGGGAGGGGAGGAGTGAGGGTCAGGAAGCTCCCCCCTGTCTGTGAAGCCAGCCTCTCACTAGTAATGCAGGCGGGATAGGGCACTGCATGCAGGAAGATCACAACACCCCTGGTGTCAGGGTTAGGGCACTGTGTGCAGGAAGCTCACAAACTCCTGGTATAGGATAGGGCACTGTGTGCAGGAAGTTCACAACACCCCTGGTGTCAGGGTTAGGGCACTGTGTGCAGGAAGATCACAACACTCCTGGTATTAATAGGGATAGGGCACTGTGTGTACATGAAGATCACAACACCCCTGGTGCCAGGGTTAGGGCACTGTGTGCAGGAAGATCACAACACCCCTGGTATCAGGGTTAGGGCACTGTGTGCAGGAAGATCACAACACTCCTGGTATTAATAGGAATAGGGCACTGTGTGCAGGAAGATTGCAACACCCCTGGTATTAATAGGGATAGGGCACTGTGTGTACATGAAGATCACAACACCCCTGGTGCCAGGGTTAGGGCACTGTGTGCAGGAAGATCACAACACCACTGGTATCAGGGTTAGGGCACTGTGTGCAGGAAGATCACAACACTCCTGGTATTAATAGGGATAGGGCACTGTGTGCAGGAAGATCACAACACCCCTGGTGCCAGGGTTAGGGCACTGTGTGCAGGAAGATCACAACACTCCTGGTATTAATAGGGATAGGGCACTGTGTGCATGAAGATCACAACTCCCCTGGTGCCAGGGTTAGGGCACTGTGTGCAGGAAGATCACAGCACTCCTGGTATTAATAGAGATAGGGCACTGTGTGTACATGAAGATCACAACACCCCTGGTGTCAGGGTTAGGGCACTGTGTGCAGGAAGATCACAACACCACTGGTACCAGGGTTAGGGCACTGTGTGCAGGAAGATCACAACACTCCTGGTATTAATAGGGATAGGGCACTGTGTGCAGGAAGATCACAACACCCCTGGTGCCAGGGTTAGGGCACTGTGTGCAGGAAGATCACAACACTCCTGGTATTAATAGGGATAGGGCACTGTGTGCATGAAGATCACAACACCCCTGGTGCCAGGGTTAGGGCACTGTGTGCAGGAAGATCACAACACCCCTGGTATCTGGGTTAGGGCACAAGTTCTAGTCACATTGACTGATCACATTACTTTTTTTGTCAAGCTACCAACTGTTTCCATTTCCCATCCCCCATATACTGTCAGTGGGAACCTTGGTAACATGAATAAATAAGAGGGCAGCCAATAGGAATACATATTCATTCCTAAACTGACCTTAACTGACCTGAAAAGTGTCAAATTGTATCAATTTCTGTTAGTGCGCACTAACTCCCGTTAGTGCGCACTCACTGGGAGTGCGCACTAACGCACTCCCAGTGAGTGCATTTTTTCCGATTCCCACTGGGAGTGGGAATCGTAAAAAACGATTTTTAACGATTTTTCAACGAAATAATCATGCCTAACACGATTTTCTTCTCCTGCCACACGATTTCAATCGTTAAGACGATCTGGCACACGATTCACATCCCTAATATTTAGTAGACAAGTTGAGAAATGCCTAAAAACAGAGATGGAATAGAGACATGCACAACAGTGAAGATTTGAATATGATGTCAGGTGTTGCTCTCTTTTATCCTAAAATAACTTAAAAAATAAATAGAAAAAAAAGCAAAACATGCAAATATATTAAAGCTAAATGAACTATTTTAGTATTCCTATGAGGTCCAGTTGACATACCTGAGTTTTATCATTGCAGACATAACTAAGGGAATCTAATCCTTCTAGTTGTTCGTAAATCTCACAGTAAATTCTGGAATGGATTTTAGTGCAATGGAACTTGAATATCACATCTTATCTTGCTAAAACATGCAACACTCATCTGTTAACTTTTTAATTGTTCACTTAGTTTGAAAGTCCAGGAGAATTGGCACATTCTTTGCAATCCTTTTCTCATTTATAATGATTTATAATCAATGACTATTAAACTTCTATCCTCTTCTGAAATGACTTCAGAATATTTATGCAGTTTTTTTTCAGCTGTGAAAAATAGCCCATTTTGTAGTTGGCAAAGAGTTGAATTTCTCAAAGGTCAAGCCATTTTACATTTTCTAGGTACTAATTCATTGTTACATCATTGGTGACTAAAAATAGCAAAAAAGAAGCCTATCAGTAAAAGAAATACATTGTAAACATAGGAAGGGCAATTTTGAAAAGCATTTCTGTGGGAAAAACTGTGCTTTACCTATTTAAATGGCTTGTTATAAAATTGCCTGCCCAATATGTGGGTAAACTTATTCGTATATGTCATGTGTGTGTATAAGATTATCTGAACTGAGTGGAGGGATTCCTGGGTCAGGGTTGGGGAAGGGTTTGGACTTATGCGCAAAGTTTTGGATTTTAAAAATATGTATGTATAATTTCCTGAAATTTGTCTGGAACATTTTAGTATGTGTAATTGTGTGCAGGTAGTTTTGGTGGGATAATTTCTGAAGCAAATATATGTGTATGTATGATTGCTTTGGAAATGGTTGTAATTTTGAACGGCTTTTGCCAACTTTCTTATGAGGGTTGTTACAATATTACTTTGTACTGGGCCCATGCAAGAAAACTTGTGCAAACATAATTTTGAGTGGCTTGCAAAAAATATAAAAGTGAATTTTCAAAAGTTGCAAGCATAAAAATGAGCAGTCATGCTTGTAAAATAGTATATATGATGATGTTTGATTTGTAGTAATTATTAGAAATCATTGGGTCCAAGTTACTCCTTATTAGACTGAAAAATAACAGAATCTCACCCAAGACTGCTACAGTTTATAATTTCTTCTTTTATTAAGTTCTGACCTATGCAGCTAAGAAATCAACATTTACATCATATTGTACTTCTGCTGTTGTTCCATACAAGAATAATTTAAGAGCACATGCAAATTAAGGACCTCATTTTCCAATATCGCATGCGATACCAAAAAGGGGTGTACCTTATGATAATAAGCATGTTTTAGTTTCATATAGAGTTGGTAATTATATAGGAAAACTTGCATGAAAAGTAGTCTGATATCATCTTGCTACAGACCTGATTCCCCACTCATTGAAGTTTCATATGCAGAAGCAGAATGACACAAAGAATTTGTTTGTTGATCTGGATGTATGGTGATATACTATTTTTATGAATAGTGTAAGGCATAACCTGAATACATGAACCAGTTTTTGAGAGACAGAGAGACTGACTGATTGACTTGTTATAGTGCCTCCTCCCTAGACAGGGGAGGCCCACCTAGTAACTCGAGGTGAGGTTTAAGTATTAGTGTAGGGGTTAGGGGCCACTTTCACATTCAACGTGAGACGTACGAACAGAACAGTGATCTCTTGTGAAGATTTGATGACCTACGGAGTGAGGAAACTCACCCAAAGATGAGATTTGTGCAATGTTCTCTCCACCTAGCTTGATGGACTCTCTACCTGGGTAACAACAGCTAGGTGGAGAGAACATTGCAAAAATCTAATCTTGGAGTGAGTTTCCTCACTCCGTAGGTCATCAAATCTTCACAAGAGACCACTGTTCTGTTCGTACGTCTCACGTTGAATGTGAAAGTGGCCCCTAACCCCCTACACTAATACTTAAACCTCACCTCGAGTTACTAGGTGGGCCTCCCATAGGGATACAAATTCCTGTCTAGGGAGGAGGCACTATGGCAAGGCTCTCTCTCTCTCTTACCGGCCTGTAACACAAATGAAAGAGGTATAATTATTGGCCACGTTAGGAGCCACGCTAACAGTGTGGCTGCTTCACAGCACACGATAAATCCTCCCTACTTTACATTTACTCTGCCCCCTGAATACAAAATTAAAAATTTGCATTCGCAAATCGCGTTAACTGCTGTTAGCGCGGTTTGTGGAATTATCACAAGCGGTAACTCCTTGGAAATTGAGGCCCTATATGTTAATATTATACCTATACTTATGATTATTCATATTGGACCTGATTTTCAAAAACATTTACATGTTTAAAAATAAATTTTATATGTGTAAATGCAGCTAAACCATGTAAGTTGGCTTTTTAAAATTGCTACACTATGGGGCGGATTTTAAAAGCCCTGCTCGCGTAAATCTGCCCAGATTTACGCGAGCAGGGCCTTGCGCACCGGCGCGCCTATTTTCGATAGGCCGCCGGTGCGCGCAGATCCCCGGGACTCGCGTAAGTCCCAGGGTTTTCAGTCGGGGGTGTGTCGGGGGCGGGGGCCGATCGGCGTGGCGTTTTGGGGGCGGGATGCGGCGTTTTGGGGGCGGGCCCAGGGGCGTGGTTTCGGCCCGGGGCGGTCCGGGGGTGTGGCCGCGCCCTCCGGAACTGCCCCCGGGTCGCATCTCGGCGCGCCAGCGGCCCACTGGCGCGCGTGGATTTACGTCTCCCTCCAGGAGGCGTAAATCCGTGGACAAAGGTAGGGGGGTGGTTTAGATAGGGCCGGGGGGGTGGGTTAGGTAGAGGAAGGGAGGGGAAGGTGAGGGGAGGGCGAAAGAGAGTTCCCTCCGAGGCCGCTCTGATTTCGGAGCCGCCTCGGAGGAAACGGAGGCAGGCTGCGCGGCTCGGCGCGCACCGGCTGCCCAAAATCGGCAGCCTTGCACGCGCCGATCCAGGATTTTATAAGATATGCGCGGCTACGAGTGTATCTTATAAAATCCAGCATACTTTTGTTTGCGACTGGTGCGCCAACAAAAGTACGCGAACGCGCATTTTTTAAAAATATACCCCTTTATGTCATTGAATTATCCTTGGATTTGCCCTTGTAAGTGCACTTTATACATATATATTTCTTTTGAAAATTGCTACAATAGTAGTTATATTTACATGTCTAATTCATTTTGAAAATTACCCCCATTATGCATAAAAACATGAGAACATAAGAAGTTGTCTTACTGGATCAGACAGAGGGTCTATTAAGTCCAACAGCTTTTTCCAACAGTGGCCAATCCAGATTACCTAATCATTAAATAAATTGCATGCTACTGATGCTGGTAATGTTCCTTAAGTCAACATGATTAATTGCAGAAACCTATCCACAACTTTTTTAAACCCAACTCCACTGAATGCCTTAAACACATCCTCTGGCAATTAATTCTAGAGCTTAAAAGTGCATTGAGTGAAAAAGAATTTTCTCTGATTTGTTTTAAATGTGTAACTTGCTAACTTCGACAATCTCAAGGTGACTGGAAAAAGAGTTGCCAGGTATGGACAGCATGGACTTCCTTTTAACCTTAGCTCTAATTATTGGTTGTTATTTGATATATATGCTATTTTGAAATATTTTGTTGGTGCTTGGGAAATTAAAAACAATGGATATATCTTTAATAGAAGTTATTACATTTGTCAGTCAATTTAAAATATTCTTTTATTAGTATGGTTTTACTATTATAATTTATTTGTTTTATGGGGCATGGTAGTTCTGTTTTTCCATTGTTACACAATATTCAAAAAGCACCCACCAAAATCTCTATGAATCAACTAATTCACCATTTGCTGAAACACATTTTTTTTTTAATAAGAGGGAAAAGACCTCAGAATCCAGCAAGTTGAATTTAAACTTACCTCAGATGTTTTAATCACAGGTCAAAACCCTCCAAAGCTAACCAAAATTATTTTTAAGTTATGATTTTAGGTTTTTTCTTAAAATTTGTCAAAGTGTATCTTATGATATCTTCTTAATTTCCCCCAAAATATTTTACTGTGCTGAACCGCCACACCAACGATGATGGCCAGCGTTTCGCAATACTGCTGCTTCAGGGCAATAACTCATATGAGGTGGAATCTACAAAATATGTAAAAAACTTTCAATTGTACCTGCTTTTGCAAGGAGTCCACAAATTGGCAAAACCTCTGCTTCCATTCACTATTGCTCATGAAAACCTTTACAATGGAGATGACCTCATCTAGGATGGTGCTTCTAGAAGTAATCTCCTCCATGGCATCCTTGATGGGCTTCTCATTACTACCCAATCATGATGTCTCTGGGAGTGATCCATATATATTTCTGTTTCCAGAGACAGATCATGAAGGCATATCTGCTGCTCCACTAACCTCTGCAGCATGAGATAGTGGAATTCCAATGGGTGCCATCATTTTGAGTCAGATGCTTATGAGGCATCCAAAATACATCCTGCTTCTCATGAAGAAGCTGCTGACTTTTCACACTTTGTTGAAAATTCCCCATTATTTGCCTTTCATATTCTATCAGATCTTTCAGGATTGGAATCCCATAGTTCTTGGGCCCCAACCCCAGGGGATCCCTCACGACCAGGTGCAGCAACTGTGTAAAGTAATGGATCCTCTGAAAGCCTCTCATCTTTCATACTTATACCACTGTCTGTCACCAATAAAAAAAAAAAAAAAAAAAACCTGCCTGAAGACTTGCAACTTCAGGCTAGCTGCCAACCCTCCAGCATCTTTTTTTTTCAGTCTGATAGGATATTGCGTGTTGTATGAGGGCTATCCATTAACTGGGTGTGAAGCACAATCCACCTGCACCCTGATGCTCAGTCCCTGCTGTAGATGCTGCCTGCCCCTGCCTCAGCTACCTCCCATCAGTTTGTTGTCAGGAAGAGTTAAGCATGCATAGTGTTTGCACTGGTCCAGATGTCACTAGTGAAATTCCCTCTGCTTAGTCAGCTGAGCCAGCATGCAACTACAGCACTTGCTGTATAAAGTAGGGGTAACCTGCCTACTAAATGTAGCCCTGAATGGCACTTTGTATTTGAGGGCCCTACAAACGTAGCACATGCTTAAAGGCCAAGCTTTCCACTTATTTGCAGGGTCTGGTCATCCAGGGCAATCATTTACCCTCTGCACCTTATTACTACTTTCGATGCTGCTCGACTCTTGCCCCGGACAGTGATCCAGAACAATACCCCATTTCCTCTGTGGTGGGTTGCCACAGCAGACACATGGCAGGAGGCTGTTGGCTTGCCAAATGGCTGGTGAAAGGAGCCGTGGGAACAGATTTAGTAAACATCTTCAATTTTTGAATTCCTTTTCTATGGCTTTTGCTTTGCATGGCAGAGGGGATTCCTAGGCTATTACTGCCATCCTCCCTTGATGCCAATGCTAGCAGGTGCTGCTTCTGCATGCCAGCATTTTTCAGATACACCAATAACTTTCTTTGATTGATAGCCTTACTTAAGTGAATATACTGAGCAAAATACAGATTCTCCCTCAAATTAAAGTGATTCTAGATCAGGGATGTCAAGCACAATCTCTTCTCTGTATCCTCTGGGCTGATTCTGGCACTGGAGCAGTGCTACTGCTTCTCTCTTTCTGTCACAGTGAGTGATAGACCACTACTGTAGCAGAGAAGATCAGAAAATGCCCTTTATCAATGTCAATGTCTTCTTTTTAAAAGCTTTTTCCCACTCTAAGAAAGTTTCTGAATGCACAACTTGTCTTTGTAAAATCTAAGGGCCGGATTTTCAAAAGGTTACGCGCGTAAATCTGGAGAATTTACGCGTATAACCGGCCTTAAGCGCGCCGGGCCTATTTTAAAAAGGCCCAGCGGCGCACTTAAAGCCCCGGGATGTGTGTAAGTCCCGGGGCTTTACAAAAGGGGTGGGGCATGGGTGGAGCGGGGTGGGGGGCCAGAGGCCTGCAAAACAGCGGCCATTGCCGCTGTGTCGAGGGATCACGTGCCGGCAGCCTGCTGGCGCGTGTAACTTGCACCTGCCCAGAGGCAGGCGCAAAAGGTAGGATGAAACTTTTGGGGGTGGTTAGAGTAGGGCTAGGGGGTGGGGGGAGGTTAGGGGAAGGGGTGGGAAGGTCAGGCTAGGGGGAAGGGAACAGAGGAAGGCAGTGCGGCTCAGCAAGCACAAGGTGCACAATTGTGGACCCCCTTGTGCGCACCGACCTGAGAGCAAACGGAATTTGTTTGCATATTCTCAGACCTTTCAGTGGATGATGTCAGCATCCCTTGAACCATATGGCAGCTATAGACTAGTTAAAAAGATGGTTCACCATAATTTATGGTCCATCCAGTCTCCTTGACAACTTGTCTCACCTTGTCTCCAAGGAGGTTGCTATGTCACACAGGCAAGAGTTGGTTGCTATAGTTATTAGTTGGTCCCTGCCTGCACCCACTGTTTGCTCAATTTAGCCATAGACTTGAATGGGCAACAAACAAATGAGACAAAAATTTTCATTAATATCATGGGCACCCCCATTTGTTTCAGGGGTCATTGAATGAAACAAGAATGGACTCATTTATTGTATTTTACTATTTTGTTTCAAACAAAATCAAATTCCTATTGTTTAAAGTAATACTTTTCCACTTGGTAGTAAATATCTTGCCACTTTCATGCTGCTGGCTATATTTTGTATGCATGTGGCAGCTGAGACTATAAACAATTATGTTTTCTGAGCCTCTGCTTGCTTTCACACCTCATTTTCTAATTAAATTCCCATGAAACACTGAAGAGTAATTATAAATAAAACATGATTGTAAAAAATCCATGGGCTGTTGCTAATATGTATTCTAACCAAACAGGCATTGCATTGTGCATTATGGCAATATAGAGAGAGAGGACTGTTTCCTTTCCATTTATCAACATTGATGTCAGTAATTTTCCCCCCCATGAAATGTTTTGTGATAGACTATTGGGTCCAAGAGTAGTTGAGACTCACATACAAATACATATTGCATTAAAATCTTCCATGTTAGAAATGTTGTAACTTTTTTTCTTTCATGTTTGGCAAAACTTAAGATAACTATAAATTTACAACTAACGGTTCAATTTACCCAAAATCTTATTGGTTTCTGGATACCAAATAGTGGGAAAGAAGTGAGTTTTGTCAAATAGCAACTGATATAACAAGAGATGTTCATGAAATATTCACAAAAGAAAAAAAGAAAAAATATTCAAGACCTGAATAAAAAAGATATTTGAAGTGTATAGGAGAAATGAAAGAAACATTATGCTATAGATGCTCCGTTTATGCTCTTGTCTCCATCCACAGACAAGCCTAAGTCACCTAAATATATTTGTACCTATTATTCGCCACTGGAAAGCTTCAGACCTGAATATATTTTGTCCTTCCTAAGGCTGACATAACTCTGGACCAGAGCACTAATACAGTCACACAACTTGCATTACTTATTATGAAAACAAATAATTTAATTTATAGAAAAATAGAAAAGCTAACTAGAATGAACCATTTTCTTTTAATATATCAGATAAACACCCCCAATATTGTATCCCCCCCCCCTCTATTTTTAAAAGTCTAATTGTTTTTTAATACAAAGAAATGCATTTTTTTTAAAGGTCAGGGCAGCATTTCCTGTCAGTGATAGTAAATTTAAGCTTTTAAAAATTGGTTTAGACCAATCTAATGCCTTTTACATAACAGAACATTCATACCATCTCTTATATTCAAATCTAAACCTCCATTTCCTTTCAATCATTACTTTACTCCCTTTCTCTAAAACTTACTGGCATACCTCTCATACTCATACTTCTGACTGTGACTTACTAAGTTCCCCCACTACCACCACCACTTTCACCACTACAGAGAGAAAATGAGAGAAAAGCCTTAGGGGCGGATTTTCAAAGGGTTACACGCGTATATTACGCGTACATTTCGCGTATAACCCCGAAAACCCACTCCTGCGTGCGCCGAGCCTATTTTCCATAGGCCCGACGATGCATGCAAGCCCTGGGATGCACGTATGTCCCGGGGCTTGAAAAAATGGGAGGGGAGTGGGCGGGCAGGGCGGGGGCAGGACCGAGGCCTGCGGCACAGCGGTTGTGCTGGCACGCGCAGCCTACGCCTGCACAGAGGCAGGCGCAACTTCATCAACAAAGGTCGGGGGAGGTTAGATAGGGCTGGGGGGCGGAAGGAAAGTTACCTCCGAGGCCGCTCCGATTTCAGAGCAACCTCGGACGGAACAGGGAAAGCCATCGGGGCTCCCTTAGGGTTCGGCACGCACAAGGTGCACAAGTGTGCACCCCCCTTGCGCGCCGACCCTGGATTTTATAACATGCACGCAACTTCGTGCACAAGTTATTAAATCAGGCATAGATTTGTGCGTGCCATGTTGTGCGCACAAATCTACACCCGCGCGTAGGTTTAAAAATCTGGCCCTTAGGGGCCGATTTTAAATCCTACGCGTGCGGGGTACATTTGTACACACTGCCCGGTGCGCACAAATGTACACCCAATTTTATAACATGCGTGCGCTGCCGCGCACGCATGTTATAAAATCCGGAGTCGACGCACAAGGGGGTGCACACTCGTGCACCTTGCGCGCGCCGAGCCCATGGGGAGCCCCGATGGCTTTCCCAGTTCCCTCCAAGGCCACTCCGAAATCAGTGGCCTTGGAGGGAACTTTTTTTTAGCTCCCCCCAACCTTTCCCTCCCTTCCCCTATCTAACCCACCGCCCAGTCCTACCTATATCCCCCCCCTACCTTATTTCGCCGAGTTACACCTACCGGCTGGCTGCTGGCACACAAACCTCTAGCACAGCTGCTGTGCTGGAGGACTCGGGACTGCCCCTGGACGGTCCCCAGACCACCGCCCCGCCCCAGCCCCTCCCCCAGACCGCCCATTTTTTAAAGCTTCGGGACATACGCGCATCCCGGGGCTTCCGCCCACTGCTGAGCCTATGCACAATAGGCTTGTCGCGCGCAGGGGTAGGTTTCGAGGGTTATGCGTGTATATTACACACGTAATCATTTAAACATCTACCCCTTACTGAATAAGGCCTATAATGCACAAATGGGTAGATTTTCAGACCGCGCGAATAGGCGTACTTTTGCTGGCGCATCAGGCGCAAGCAAAAGTACGTGGGATTTTAGTAGATACGCGCGGAGCCGCACGTATCCGCTAAAATCCGGGATCGGCGCGCGCAAGGCTATGGATTCTGTATAGCCGGCTTGCGCCGAGCCGCGCAGCCTACCTCCGTTCCCTCCGAGGCCGCTCCGAAATCGGAGTGGCCTCGGAGGGAACTTTCTTTTGCCCTCCCCTCACCTTCCCCTCCCTTCCCCTACCTAACCCACCCGCCCGGCCCTGTCTAAACCCCATCCTTACCTTTGTCGGGGGATTTACGCCTCCCAGAGGGAGGCGTAAATCCCAGCGGGCCGCTAGCATGCTGGGACGCGACCTGGGGGCGGGTCCGGAGGGCGCAGCCATGCCCCCGGACCGCCCCAGGCCGTAACCACGCCCCCGGACCCGCCCCCGAAACGCTCCCGACACGCCCCCGAAACGCCGCGCCGACCGGGTCCGCCCCCGACACGCCCCCCTCAGAAAACCCCGGGACTTACACGAGTCCCGGGGCTCTGCGCGTGCCGGTAGGCCTATGTAAAATAGGCTCACCGGCGCGCAGGGCCCTGCTCGCCTAAATCCACCCGGATTTGGGCGGATTTAGGCGAGCAGGGCTCTTAAAATCCGCCCCAAAGTGTTTGTTATTAGAGATGTGCATTGTTTTTTTTTTTTTTTTTTTTTGTTTCAGGCTTCATTTTTGGGCCCCTGCGGGAAACTTTACTTTTCCCGCAGTTCGGGGCTTTTTTTTCATGGGCCCCCAATTTTCGAGTTAGTGTGTGCTAACTCCTGTTAGCGTGCACTAATGTTTTAAAATTAGCACGCGCTAATTCCCGTTAGCGCACACTAACCCGAAATATGGATTTTTCTGAAATTTCGGAAAAATTATTTTCGGTTTTCGTTGCCCCAGAACCATGCTGAATTACACAATTTTGTTGTAATTATCTAATTTGGGAAAATCGAATGCACATCTCTATTTGTTATAGGCTGCATACTCCAAAACATGTATCCAGAATCATTTTCCGTAGCTGAAGAAATAGCCTGTGGATGCTGTGATGTAGGATCTGCAGGTGGTAGGGTTGCCAACTGGCTCCAGATTTTCAGGATAGGTTGGCTCGGTCCTGGTTTTATCCCATTTCATGCTGGGATTTATTCTGATTTCCATATTGCATTCCCTGAGAAAAGCAAGACTATAAGTTCCTGCATGCAGGTGAGTAAATTCCCTAGTGGGTGAACCTTTAGCTGCTGTTGCATGGTCAGACCAATGCTGAATGACACAATGGAAGCAGGTAAGAGGAAGTCCTATTTCTAGCTCAGCATGATGAATGCGGAGGGGGAATTCTTGGGGATTGGAGGGCTTGAGGAAGTATTTGGGGAAGAGAGGTGGGCAGAGACTTGGGGGTCAGATTTTGTCCATCCATATTGCATGGAGAGAGGCAAGGAGGAAGGGTGGGAGCAGGGGCCTGGACCTGAAGAAGGATCAGCATCCACAGCAACATAAATCACATAAAGATATATCATTGATATTTCCATGGTGTTTGCATATAAAAAAAATATCCTTTACAACAAACCTGATTATTTTGGAATGAACCTGATAATGTTTTACTTGAGTCCAATTGAGGACTCATCTGAAAACAAAGAGGTCCATATTGAACAGGCTGGGTAGTAGACAAGTTATCCGGCTAAAGTTAGCCGGATTACTTGCCCCATATATTCAGCAGAATAAATGTCCGGCAGAATATACTGGTTTAAAGTTATCCAGATATAGCCAAATAACTAAAAAACCTAAATGGCTATGTTTGAATATAGCAGATTAGATTTTGAAATTTTGCTTCCTTGTATGGCTGGATAACTAGTTCCTTAACTGGATATCTTCAAAGATAACTGGTTAAGTAAAGATCAGTAAAAGGAAAAAAAAAACATATAAAGGGGCCTGCGGCCTGTTTCTCTACTTCCCTTTCACAAATTAAAGCTGAGGCCCTGTTGGCCTTGCATCTGCCATACCTCAAATCCTGTAAAGTATGGTTATATGTCCTGGCCCGCCAATCCCATTACCAATGAAATTGTAAATCTTCCCCTCCCCCCCCCCCCCTGCTGGCATGGACAGGGGGGGATAAAGAAGGAATACTGGGTGGGGGGGGGTCTGGGGCTGGTGTATGTGTACTGGCTAGATTATAAACCTTTTGTTCTCAAAAACTCATGCTTCAATAAATTGGTTAATCTTTAAGGTGCCACCCAACTCCTGTCAAAAGTTATTAGAGGGACACACATACACACACACACACAGTTCTTCTGAGATATTGCCACACTGAGAAAAAATGAGATTTATTTTATTCTTGAGTCACCAGATAACTTTCTGGCAGATAATATTTAATCTCCATTAAAAGCCCCTTAAAATGTGACATTAGACTCTATGGGGTAAATTTTCAGTAGTATCAAACTGCAAAGCTATCCTTGTATTTTCAAGCATGCACAAAACAAAATGATTATCAATCACAAGGTATCTCTCTGAATTTGGTTTGAATGTAGGGTTGCTTTGTGGATAAATGTTAGGGATGTGCATGCATTTTGAATGAATGTGAAAAATAAAATGAATGAGGCCATTTTCAGTTTGTATGACTAATATGAACAGAAAATAGGCCTTGGACAAAAATACACAAAACTTTTCATGTATTTTTATATTTGTTCATTGAAAAATAAATGGGCCTTTGGCAGGACCAGACCTCAGTTTAGTCCCATCCCTGGAGTCCAGCTGGAGGTCAGATCCTGTTGACATGGATCAAACCTTGGCAAAGGCACGGATATGATGCCAGATCCAAGCCTGAGGCCAAGACACATCACTAGGGCCTAGCCCGAGGCCAGGACAAGTCACTAGACCTAGCTCTGATGCCAGGACCTGGCTGAAGGCTGGGTTCCAATTGCTGAGGCCTAGCGCCACACCCAGTACAGAACCCAGCCAAGGTAGGGTCCCATTGTCAAAGCTTGGAATTGGGCATAAGCCCAAGACAGAGACCAGGTCTTAGGCCAGATCCTGATCACTGAGACCTAGGCCAGAGTCTGACATCTGGGTCTGCTCAAGCCCATGTTCAATTACTGACTCCAAGATCTATTCCTAGTCCTGGACCTGATGCTGGGACCTGGCCCAAGATAAGGTCTCAGTTGCTGAAATCTATCCCTAGGCCTGGGTCCAATCCTGGGGCTAAGCCAGGGTTGGGTCCAGTTGCCAAGGCCTAGGCACAGAACCCCATCACGGTCTTTACGGACCATAAGAACTTAGAATACCTCAGCCGCGCCCAATGGTTAAATCCCAGCAGACTCGCTGGTTGCTATTCTTTACCCAGTTCAACTTTACCATCCGTTATAGACCGGCCTCCAATAATGCCCGGGCTGACACCCTGTCCAGGGCCTTTGAAACGGAAGATGCACCAATGACTCCCCAGTATATCATCGACCCTGCGAAAGTCCTCCTGGCCGCCATCCAGACTGTCCCACTGGGGAAAAAGGTGGTGCTTCTCCGCCTCAGACAGAAAGTTCTAGCCTGGGCCTATGATTCCTTCACCACTGGGCATCCAGGAAGAGCATGTATATTGGACTTACTGTGGTGGTACTACTGGTGGCTGCAGATGGAACAAGATGCCAGGGCCTCCGTCAATTCCTGCCTGACTTGTACCCAACAGAAGCCTTTGCCCGGACGTCCTTTGGGGCCTCCTGCAGGCCTTGCCCATTCCAAAGGAGCCATGGACCCATCTCTCGATGAACTTCGTTATAGACCTGCCCCCATCAAGTGGCCACTACGTCATCTGGGTAGTCGTCGATAGGTTCTCAAAGATGGCCCACTTTACCCCTCTTCCCAAGCTCCCTTCAGCCCCAGAACTGGCCCAGCTTTTTATACAACACATTTTTCACCTTCATGGGCTTCCGCAGCACATAGCCTCCGATCGTGGAGCTCAGTTTATGGCGAACTTTTGGCAATTGCTATGTAAGAAGTTCGGTGTCCAACTCAACTTCACCTCTGCATAACATCCGCAGGACAATGGACAAGCTGAGCACACCAATCGAACTTTGAAGAACTTTTTCTGCTCCTTCGTAAGCAGTAGACAAGACAACTGGGCATCCCTGCTCCCCTGGGCAGAGTTTTTGCACAACTCTCATACCCACTCTGCAACTGGCACACAACCTGAACTGATTAAATACAAAGTACATGGTAATAAAAAGTATACATGACATAATTAAACTGAGAAAACAGAAGAGAAAAACACATATAGCTAGGTAATATATTTAGAAAAATGGAACTTACCATTTAAAATTTTTGGTCATAATGCTTACCTTGTCTTCTGAACAGTGTTCCACCTGAAAAGTATAAGTGAAACACAAAGAATCAATTCTTCAATGAAAATTCAAAAGAGTTACACAATAATTCAAATAACAAGTAAAAAATCATTATAATTATCTGATGAATTTCTATGAAGGAACGGTTTCTAATTTTAATCTTGAGTATTTACCTTAAAAGGTATAGAGAGTATTTGATGAATATTATCTGTTTTGTTAAGAGCTTATTATAATATTTCTGCAAACTACTTGTGTTCAAATTCACATTGACAGATTCAGTGCAATTTATTTGAATACTACCAGCTAAGATAAAAGAAAATTATATATTCTTTACTTTAAAAAATGTTCTTTGCATTAATTTTTTTCATAATAAATTATCTGGAAATCTCTAAATTTAAATAATTTTAGGAAACCCTATAGCTTTGGCCATATAAACATGGCAGTGCAACTGAGAGAGATTCATTTTAGGCCAGGGGTTTACAAAGAAATGAGTTAGCTTGAGGTGTAACACTTCTGCATGGGGGTGACCTGCATGGAGCGGTAGTTACTACCCTTAACAGAACACAAGAGGAAACCTTGCATGGAGTGGCAGTTATTACCAAAAGCAAATTGCAAGGCATACTGAATGGACCATTTGGTCTTCAACTGTGATCATTTACTTTGTTGACTATATTTGTACACCAACCTTCCCTAGTACAGTTGCTTTTGAAGCATTGTTTTTTTAAGTGCAAATAAATGGCACCAAAGCTGTGAGGTTGAGTCAGTTTATATAGCATTTGGGAAATACCTCTGTAGACAGGAAATGTAGCATTCTTAGGGACTGCAACGTTTATCTGAGATTATTTCTGATCCTGAGTCTTTCTAATACTGTTTTCAAATGGGCAAAATATGTGAGCAAGGCCTTACAACTGCATTTAAGCTTGAGAGCTGGTGTGCATTTTCCGATGCAGAGAATCTACATGAAAAGTGAGGAGTGAGGTGAATGTCAAACAGTACAAAGATTTAGAAAGGCCTTGCAATTTGATAAACCAAAAAAGAGATGGGGTGGGAGGAGCAACTTCACTATTTTCCTGCTGCTAATTCACCTCATAACAGGGTAGGAGAAGTAAGCTAAGAGCCAAACAGCAAACAACATAGTCACCAAAACGTCCATGCCGGTACATAACAGGATGGCAGTTGGGCATATCAACAGCATGAACCTCCCAGGGTGAAACATGAGGAGCTAGCAGGAAGCAAAGTGGTAGCAGAAGTGATGCTGAGTGGAAGAAAGACTTCTAACATGAAGGATAAAGGCAGGGAAATAGCAGCAAGGCAGGACGGCATGGGAAATGTCTCTCTTCCTGTTGGATTACTTTCCACAAGTCAGATTTAGTACAAGACAATCATCTGTTATCAGTATAAGTTTTGTAACATGAGCTTGTGAAACTCCAGGGAGGAAGACTCAGAACCAATGTCAGGAAGTATTTCTTCACAGAGAGTGTGGTGGATGCCTGGAATGCCCTTCTGGAGGAAGTGGTGAGGACTAAAACTGTGAAGGATTTCAAAGGGGCATGGGATAAATACTGTGGATCCTTAAAGGCTAGAGGATGGGAATGAAGAGTAGAGCCATGGGGGTGGCTTGCTGGAATGGAGGCTACTATCTGGTAATTACTACCCATACTCAAAAACCCTTCACACGGTTAATGCAACTCCAACATTGCTCTCTGCTTCAACGGCAAGGGGAAATGTGGAAAAGAGGATTTGCATTCAGACAACAACCAACAAGGACTGAACTACACAGTCTGGGTAAACAAATAAGCATGGGGGTAGCTTGCTTATTGCGGCGGTTACTAGCCTAAACCAATTAAGCCTGATACTTTACTTTGAATGCATATACAGCATGCTCTCTGCTTCAACGGCAGGGGAAAAATATGGAAAAGAGGATTTACATTCAGACCACATCCAATAAGGCATGGATCTGTGCAGTCTGCGTAAACAACAATGGGGTAACTTGCTTGATGCGGTGGTTACTACCCGTAACCATTAAGCCTTATGCTCACCTTTGATGCAATTCCAACATTACTCTCTGCATCAATGGCAGGGGGTGGCAGGAAATTTGAATCAAACAGTTACCAACAAGAGCCCTGAACTTGGTGGTCTGTGAAACAGATAAGTATGGGAAAATAAGTGTGGGAGCTTGCTGGGCAGACTGAATGGGCCGATTGGTCTTTTTCTGCCGTCATTTCTATGTTTCTATGTTTACTTGAGCTTGATCTTGCTGTTGGGTGGCATTTTGGATTTCTGTTGTAATTGGCTTCTGCCTCTATTTCTTTGTTCAGATTGAGGCTTTTTGTGGACAAAACACCCCAGTATAAGCAACAAACAAACAGAGTGGGAGAACCAAGCAAGGATTGTGGAGGAGTAGAACAAAAGTAGTACCTTTACAACAGGAGGATGGGGAGGACAAAATTGTATTTTTGGTCTCTTTCAATATTTTCTCTGGGGACAAAACCCCCATCTAACCAACAAACAGGGTAGTAAAACTAGACTGGGATTGTAGAGTGGTAGAAGAAAATGAAGAAGCAATCAAAAGGAGGAAGGAGAGGAGAAACTTGTATGTTTTGTCTTTTTCACATTTTTATTTTTGGACAAAACTCCCCAGTCTAACCAACAAACAAACAGGGTGGTAGAACTAGGTTTACATTGTGCAGTGATAAAAGAAAACGAAGAACCATAAAGCAGGTTAGAGGGGAAGGATTAACCTGTATTTAAAAAAAAAAATCACATTTTCCGGGAAAAACAAACACCCCAGTAGAAACAAAAAGCTAACAACAACACACCTATCTTCATTTCTTGAGACAGATGAGGATGGGGTGTCTGCTGCTCCACTAATCTCTGCAGCATCATGTAAGTGAAATTCCTGCAGGGAATGAGTCGTTTGTGAGGCATTCCAAAATCATCCTGCCTTTTATGGAATTTATGTTTTGCTATGCATAAGGTTTGAGTATTCTTTTGAGCTGTTCTATTTAAGACTATGTCTGATCATGACCACACAGTATGTACACATCGGTTTTATGTGCATAGAGTGGGGTCAATTTTAAAAGCCCGGCATGCACAAAGCCCAGGAGATATGCTTTTGGCTGTGCTGTACGCGTGCCGAGCGCATTTTCAAAGCAGCCCAATCACGTGCATATCTACTAGGGATGTGAATCATTTTTTGACGATTTAAAATATCGTCCGATATATTTTAAATCGTCAAAAAATTGTTAGGGCCACGATACAATACCAATTCCCCCGATTTATCGTTAAAAAATCGTAAATCGGGGAAGGGGGAGGGCAGGAAAACCGGCACACTAAAACCCCCTAAAACCCCCCCCCGCCCCTTTAAATTAAATCCCCCACCCTCCCGAACCCCCCCCCCCCCAATGCTTTAAATTACCTGGGGATCCGGCGGTGGTCCAGAATGGCGGCGGTCCGGAACGGCCCCCTCAATAGAATCGTGTTGTCTTCAGCCGGCGCCATTTTTCAAAATGGCCGCCGCAAAATGGCGGCGGCCATAGACAAAAACGATTCGACGCAGGAGGTCGTTCCGGACCCCCGCTGGACTTTTGGCAAGTCTTGTGGGGGTCAGGAGGCCCCCCCAAGCTGGCCAAAATTTTCCTGGGAGTCCAGCGGGGTTCCGGGAGCGATTTCTTGCCGCGAATCGTTTTCGTACGGAAAATGGCGCCGGCAGGAGATCGACTGCAGGAGGTCGTTCAGCGGGGGTTCCGGACCGCCCAGGAAAATTTTGGCCAGCTTGGGGGGGCCTCCTGACCCCCACAAGACTTGCCAAAAGTCCAGCGGGGGTCCGGAACGACCTCCTGCGTCGAATCGTTTTTGTCTATGGCCGCCACCATTTTGCGGCGGCCATTTTGAAAAATGGCGCCGGCTGAAGACAACACGATTCTATTGAGGGGGCCGTTCTGGACCGCCGCCGTTCTGGACCACCGCCGGATCCCCAGGTAATTTAAAGCATTGAGGGGGGGTTCGGGAGGGTGGGGGATTTAATTTAAAGGGTCGGGTGGGTTTTAGGGGGGTTTAGTGTGCCGATTTTAACGATTTTTCACGATAGTTTACACACCCAAACGGCAACAATACGATTCCCTCCCCCTCCCAGCCGAAATCGATCGTTAAGACGATCGAGGACACGATTCACATCTCTAATATCTACCCATATGCACAGAAGTGCTGGGTCTTTAAAAAGAGGCAGACCAAGGACAGGGGCTGGGGGGCTGCACGGGTAGCACGATTAGGCGTTGTCCCACTGAACCATGCACCAGCAGCCGGCCGGAGCGTGGAAGCTGCTACTGCTCCGGAGAGCGAGTAAGTAGCCTACAAATAAAAAAATGGTAGTTAGGGGGGTATTTAGAGGTAGGGGAGGAGAGGGGAAGAGGGAGGAGGGATAGGTAGGTGGTTAGGGAACTGGGGAAGGCCCAATATCATCACGGTATGCATTAAAACAAAATCCCCCCTTCCCCACGCAAATCTGCCCTCGCGTGCAGATGCGCACGCCAATATGGAATCAAGCACGCTTGTGCGTGCGGGTAGCCAATTTTTATAATATGTGTGTGTGAGAGAAAGAGAGCAAGAGAGAGAGAGATGTGAACATAATGTAAGATAGGAGGGAAGGTAGTTGATGGTGTTAGGCAGGTTTCTGGGGTGGCACAGTGAGAATATAAGATTTGGTCAAGCGGTTTTAAAAAGGCAAGTGCTCTGATCTGCTACTAAGAAATGGGTACTGCCTGTTTACAAGTAACTTTGACCATAAGAAATTGCTGTCAGTAATTTTTACATTGCAGATATTGTTGGTTCACATTTCTATCTCATTTCCCTTTCATGGCGTGTGATAGTGTAAAATAGCAGCAGCTGTTTTACATATGCTTGTAATTTTTGCATTGAGAGAAAAAATAAGTTATCACTACGATCTATGTGTCTGCAGCAGAGCTCTCGTCCATATGCTAGTCCCTGGCATGAATAAATACATAAAACTTGAAGGTGTTCGGATGAATAACCTTTTTTAGGACAGTTCACGGGTAGATCTGAGGGCTTCAGTGCAATTTAATATCTTTTTAGACCACTCTACTTGTCTACCAAATATCCTCTTCTATCACAGCTGCAGTTTGTCAAGATCTGAATATCCCCAGATATTCTCCATCCAGATGCTAAAAACCAAGGGGTTGAATTAAGGCCTTTGTAACATAAGGAATTAGAAACAAAATATGACACAAATATGATGGGAGAAATTAAATACATCTGATTTAAAAAACTAGATTTTCCAGACAAACGGTTTGTTAATGTAGGTCAAATCTTGTGATCTAAGAGGTATATGATTTAGAAAGTGAAACCTGTGAACAGAAACAATTTTCATTTTTCACTTTTTTTGTTTTTTGTTTCATTTGATGTTTATTTTATTTCATTAATTAGAAATGAAATAAACACCATAGCAAAAAGAAAAACAAAGGGGAAATAGACAATAAAAGAAAAACAAAAAAGAAAGGAAAGGCCCTCCCATACCAAATACAAATTAACAGCAATAACATTTCACCCGGGTCATTTTCTATCCTCCCACTCACTCCATCCATGGGGTTCCAGTAATCAAAATGGGGTAGGAGTGACACTCCCCCAGTCGCTTCTGCCCCACTGGGTTCATTTTCAAAATGGTGCCGGCCACTGATCTCTCTAAGCTGCGCGTGTGTGCGCATGCACAAATATTCAGAACCCTGTACACACAGCAAAGATTATGCGCATAAGCTCCTTGCTGTCAGGTGAATAAGGTTTGGGGTCTATGTTTGCTTTCCACAGCCACTAGAATGGTTCGGAGTCCCGCTCAGACCACATTTTGATCCTCTTCCTTTTATCCGGGGGAGCTAAGCCAGGCCTCTGGTCATACAAAGCCAGGCAAGTTCTCAGGATATGCCTAATGAATATGCATACATGGGAGGCAGTGCATGCAAATACATCTCATGCATATGTATTAGAGATATCCTGAAAATCTGACTGGCTGGGGAGGCCCCAAGGACTAGTTTGAGTACCCCTGCTCCAATGCAATGTCTGTTCTTTCTCACCTGACCAGCCTAGACAACAGATTGTTCCCACTGCAGCATCTTATCTAATCTGCTGATAGGTTGTCTGTTTTTAGAAATGCACGCTGCAAGTGCAAGGCAGCCTAGACTTGGAGTCATATCTTCTAGGCTGCTCACTGTTCTTCTTCTTCAGTTTGCAGCACTGTAAGTAAAGTCCCTCATCAAAAATGATGTAGCCTTGAGCCTTGCCTACAGTGTTGTATCACTGGAGAAAGAGCCATGACTGTGACCCATGTGGAGGACCCAACAATGTCCTCCCTGCTGCATGGGAAGCCTGGGTCTTGTTAACTTGCACCTCTCTCTCTCCCAGTAGAGCTGCAGGCAAAACACTCAACTTCCCCCAAGCAAAGCCAGTACCTCACCTCAACAATGTGTCTCCTCTCCTGCTGCCACCACTGCCCGCCTGTGACTTTTGCCACTAGCCCACTGTGCTGCCTGCTGCACTGACTTCCCGCATGGCCTTCCCTGACCCCTGAGCAAACAACTTTGGTCTGCCCAACTCTGGTCAAGGAGGATAGTGGAACTGAAGGATGCACAACTGCTTCACAAAGGTAAATACACACCAAACCGCTACCAAGCCATCTCTTCTCTGACTGTCAAGAAGAGTTTAAAATGTCTGTCAGAAGCAATACATCTACTGTTCAGGAGATATGTTTTCAGAAAAATGTCTTTTCTATATTTTTATGTAGGTGTTGTGTGACTCCCCTGCCTGCCACCTCTCTAAAAATGTTCCTTTATTTTTTTTAAGGGAATTGTTTGTCACTGAAAATTATTCTGCTGTACAACAAAACAAGATACAGACAGTATATCAGATATGAAGGGATCTTAATTTTTGACATGCTATGGGCACAAAAATATTCCATACAGTTAAGAGATGTTGAACTTGTTCTTTATTTCTGACATTCATGTACTGCAAGTTAGAACACTGAATGGCATTGTTTAGTTATCCGTACAAGGTATATACACTGGGTGAATAGAACTAACTCCTCTATAAGTATTATATTGTTTAATTCAAAAAGAGGATAGCATATATCTTTTAATCCTTTATTAATACAAAACTTCATTAGATAATTTCAAAAAATGTGTCCAATTTAAAACAACACACACATCCCTACACACTCATACCTTAAAAATATACAATTCAAGGAAGGTACACATAAAAACCCCTTTAATACCCATAATAACTTGATACAAAAACCATTATGCCCTGTGGGAAAAACCCACTTACAATCTATCTATACACATTTATCTACGACGAACAAACTCCTCAAGTGTCTCCTTCCTTCTTGGCGCAATGTTTGAATTTATGTCTGGCTTGTCTCGATGTTATCAACCCCCAACAAGCGGCCCCTGTTTCGCAATCGTTTGCTTCCTCAGGGGGAAAAACCTCCGACCAGGACTCTACTGTGCTCACTTTCAACCTGAATCTCAAACTGTTTCCAACGAGGTCTTTTTCATATCGAGTATGATATTGCAACAAGGGAATTCCATCTTACAAACATTTTTCAATCTCTCTTCAGCGGCAGAAAAACGCCAAACATTTATTCAATCTCTCTTCAACGGCAAAAAACGCCAAACATTTTTTCAATCTCTCCTCAGCGGCAAAAGACGCCAGAAGGTGAACCACCCTCTAACGCTGCGTCAAAGTATGAACATACTTTGACGCAGCGTTAGAGGGTGGTTCACCTTCTGGCGTCTCTTCAACGGCAAAAAACGCCAAACATTTTTTCAATCTCTCCTCAGCGGCAAAAGACTTTGACGCAGCGTTAGAGGGTGGTTCACCTTCTGGCGTCTTTTGCCGCTGAGGAGAGATTGAAAAAATGTTTGGCGTTTTTCTGCCGCTGAAGAGAGATTGAAAAATGTTTGTAAGATGGAATTCCCTTGTTGCAATATCATACTCGATATGAAAAAGACCTCGTTGGAAACAGTTTGAGATTCAGGTTGAAAGTGAGCACAGTAGAGTCCTGGTCGGAGGTTTTTCCCCCTGAGGAAGCAAACGATTGCGAAACAGGGGCCGCTTGTTGGGGGTTGATAACATCGAGACAAGCCAGACATAAATTCAAACATTGCGCCAAGAAGGAAGGAGACACTTGAGGAGTTTGTTCGTCGTAGATAAATGTGTATAGATAGACTGTAAGTGGGTTTTTCCCACAGGGCATAATGGTTTTTGTATCAAGTTATTATGGGTATTAAAGGGGTTTTTATGTGTACCTTCCTTGAATTGTATATTTTTAAGGTATGAGTGTGTAGGGATGTGTGTGTTGTTTTAAATTGGACACATTTTTTGAAATTATCTAATGAAGTTTTGTATTAATAAAGGATTAAAAGATATATGCTATCCTCTTTTTGAATTAAACGATTGTTTAGTTATCAACATTATTGTTATGCTTGCAGCTTATAAAGATGCTTGAGACATCATCTCCCCTGAAGAAGTGTAAACCCTTAGGGTAACCTTTCTTGGTTCTGGATATTTGTATTTTGTTGGTGCCTTTTTTATGGCCCTCTGATGGTTAAGGAGATGATAAGACATCCATCCAAATATCTCGCTGTTTAGAATTGGCCTAAAGTGCAAACAAATGGTGCATTCATTTAAATTGGAAAGGCTGAATGAGACCTAGAAACAATGACATCAAAATATCACAACATGATGTGTGTTGAACTTAGAAAATTTCCCCATATGATGAAACCAACAGAATTGTTTGCCTATATTATTGGGATGCCAAAGTTACAGGAGAATTTTCAACAGAGAAAACATGGGAGAATGTATAGTAATTAGATTTCTTAAAGCATCACATTGCAAGTAAATCTCATACAGATGGTGTAAACAAACCCTTTGTTAAGTGGAGGATTGCTTAGACAGAAATCAAAGAAGCAAAAAAAAGCATTCAAAACGTACCTCTTCAAACAGGCCTTTCTGAATGAAATGGGTTCCTTCGCTTTTCTCTCTTTTGATTTTATTGTTTGTTTTTTTAATAATAATAATATTGTGTATTTGTACTATCTGAATATCATATTAAGAATATATGCAACATTTGTAAACCACTGTGAACTATTGAACATGACATGCGGGATATAAAAGTTTTTAAATAAATAAATATAATAGGAACATAAGAACATAAGAAATTGCCATGCTGGTTCAGACCAAGGGTCCATCTGTTTCCAACAGAGGCCAAACCAGGCCACAAGAACCTGGCAAGTACCCAGACACTAAGAAGATCCCATGCTACTGATGCAATTGATAGCAGTGGCCATTCCCTAAGTAAACTTGATTAATAGCCATTAATGGAATTCTCCTCCAAGAACTTATCCAAACCTTTTTTGAACCCAGCTACACTAACTGCACTAACCACATCCTCTGGCAACAAATTCCAGAGCTTTATTGTGCGTTGAGTGAAAAAGAATTTTCTCTGATTAGTCTTAAATGTGCTACTTGCTAACTTCATGGAATGCCCCCTATTCCTTCTATTATTCGAAAGTGTAAATAACCGAGTCACATCTACTCATTCAAAATCTCTCATGATCTTAAAGACCTCTATCATATCCTCCCTCAGCCATCTCTTCTCCAAGCTGAACAGCCCTAACCTCTTCAGCCTTTCCTCATAGGGGAGCTGTTCCATCCCCTTTAGCATTTTGGTTGCCCTTCTCTGTACCTTCTCCATCGCAACTATATCTTTTTTGAGATGCGGTGATCAGAATTGTACACAGTATTCAAGGTGTGGTCTCACCATGGAGCGATATAGAGGCATTATGACATTTTCCGTTTTATTAACCATTCCCTTCCTAATAATTCCTAACATTCCATTTGCTTTTTTGACTGCTGCAGCACACTGAACCGACGATTTTAAAGTATTATCCACTATGATGCCTAGATCTTTTTCCTGTGTGGTAGCTCCTAATATGGAACCTCACTCGAGCTCAAATTCCCTCTCCAACTCCACACCTCTACCAGACCAGTGAGACAAGCCTACAAAAACAACCTTCAAATCCCACCGATGAAGTCAGCATTAAGTAAAAGAGCTTTCTCCACAGCTGGTCCTAAAATCTGGAACACTCTCCCGTCAGATCTCAGATCAGTGCAATGCTCCACCACATTTAAAAAATGACTCAAGTCTTGGTTATTCAACCAAGCTTTCCCATAACATCAACTTGCGGAATATCCCTGCCAATGATCCCCTCCGTGGTAACACGCTAGAGAACTATATAGACCCTCTCTAGAAATTCACATATTCTTTGGCAGTCTAATATCTAATAACATTATACTACCACCTGTTTATCTAGACTACATTAGGCACCGTATCTTTTAATTATGTTATTAACCCCATATATCTTAATCCAAGTTAATTCGACCTGTTCATTGTAAGACATTTACTTGTCATTGTTATTGTTTAGAATGTAAACCGAATTGATCAATAATTCTGTTATTGGAAAGTCGGTATAGAAAAATGCTAAATAAATAAATAAATAAATAAATAAACAACCTAACAGCGTGTAACTACAGCAAGAGTTATTTTTCCCTATATGGAATGTTTGGTATTCAATGGCTCATTGGTCTAGCAGTATGATTCTTGCTTTGGGTGTGAGAGGTCCTGGGTTCAACTCCCAGGTGAGCCCTTTGATTTCTTCCCACAGGGAAACCTAGGTGGCTGCATTTGAAGAGACCCCCAAATTAATTATTATTAACTGTTTAGCACAGCAGTTACCATGAAGGCTTGATATCTCAGGATTTTCTTTCTGAGGTTACAGTGTTTTAAAAAACATTTATCATTCTGCATTAATTTCTTTTCCTTTCTTTGCATTACCTGAGTATATTTTTTGAAGAAATCTGAAGGTAACAATGATACAGTATTTCAGATATTGCAACACTGTCCCTAAGGTGCTCTGTAATTCATGAAGGCAAGGGTCAACATAGTATTAGACCAATATAATGACCAATTCAGTCTGCCCACTTGTCTTCCTCTGGTTTTGTGTTTTGGGGAGATGAGCATCTAAATTACCAAGTTCATTCTAAACCATCAACCCCCCTCCCCATGTCCTTTACCCAACCTCTCAGCACTCCTCAGATACTGGTAAGAATGTAGGCAGCCAATAGGTTAGAGGAACTAATAATCCAGAATGTGCTTGAGACCATAGAAAAGGAGCAGTCAGAAGAGAGGAGCCAAGCATGAGCAGAGATCAGAATTGCTGTTTTAAAAATCTATCAGTCAGTGTGTGTTATGAGGTCCTCATTTCATAATATATTGGTGATTTAATCTTTTAAGCAAAGTTATCTTACTGAATCTAGACAGACTATTCTGCGTGGTTCGCCCTTGTTTATGGAGTTCTTTGTCCAATGCATTAAAATCAAAATAATCCATTACTGTTGAGATATGGCTGGCTAATTACCGAGTGCCAAATGATGTTGTGCTTTATCTTATTTTTAGTTTTATTTAGGTTGTTTGTTTCTTTTATGGATTGTTTTATGTGTTTTTATTTATGGATGTACTGTCTGTTACCCACTTAGAATTGGAATTAAGGTGGGCTATATGTTTGTAAACTAAATAAAATGGAGGGTTCTTCAGTGCTGAAATTGATCAGGCTGAGGTGTGACCCCAAACAGGCTAGGATCTAAGTCATTCCAAAAATACAAGAAGTCAGAAACACACAACAGGAACAAGGAGATGAGTTGAGTAAGCAGGGAAACATGAACACAACAGGAACAGGAGAGAACCCAGGCAGTCAGGAAGACAGGAAGAAACCATAGGAACAAGTTGCAGTAGAGCTTCTGAGAGCAGCCCTATTTTATCAGCAGGTGGTGCAAAGGGGTTTAAAACTGCAACTGCTGGAGTAATAATCTGGCAGTTGGGTGGAATCATCAGCTATAAGAGGAAAAACTAAGCTGCTTGGGCCTCTGCCTGATATGAAAGCTGTTTTGTCAAGAACAGTTGGACATGCCAACAGGATTGCCAACTGGCTCTGGATTTTCAGGACAGGTTGATCCGGTCCTGGTTTTACTCCCCTGCATGCAGGTACTTATAGTCTTGATTTTCTGAGAGCATGCAATAGGTAAACCAGAATAAGTCCCAGCATGCAATGGGGTAAAACCAGGACTGGATCAACCTGTCCTGAAAATCCAGAGCCAGTTGGCAACCCTACATGGCAACCATGATTCCACCACTGCCCTCTATATCTGTTCCAAGTATGCCCAAACTCTGTCTCAGCATGAGCCTTTATCACCTCCTCTGGTAGACAACTACAGGCATCTCTCTCAGCAAAGAAGCACCTCTTGATGTTTCTTCTACATAGATGAATATGATGTCAGATAAGGACCACTTGGACCAACCAGTCTGCCTGGCTAATTTTTTTGTTATGTATTTACATTTTACCTTATGTTTAATTTGATTATGTAAATGTTTATTGTACATGATTTATTTTGTAAACTACCCTTTTTATGGAAGGATGATATATAAATACTTGTAAATAAATAAATAAATAAATATATACATTTATGTCATTCATTTTCAAAATATATATATATCTCATCTATCAATCATTGAAATGTAACTGTCTATAGAATATTGTTCCTTACTCAAATATGTTTTTGCTGTCTTCTTCTTTGGTTCTTACAAGTCCAGTACTTAATCCAGTACCCAGGCCACTTCCCATGTCTTATGATATATAAAAATCCAAACTAATGAAGCCAGTTTAGGCTCTTGTCTGAACATACAACCAGCCTGTGCAGGTCACTCCAGTCTTCTTGTCTGCCTGATGCAGCCAAATCACCGCTGTTAGGGTTGTAGCTATGGCTGACCTGTGCAGGTTACCCCAGTCTTCTTAGAAGCCTGATGCATCTCTTCTGCTATTAGGTTTGTACTCATGGCTTCTCCATAGAGTCTACCCAAGACTTCATCATCAGAATGTATTGCTTTGCCATAAAAGATTTTTTTCCACATATGACTAGTCTCAATATGATATGATAAAATGTATATATGCTTGTAAAGTTTTGTCATTTAGAAATTCTGGAATGTGAGTCATCTTCATTGCATGTAGTCCAGTAAAGTATATCAACTGCAATCTTTCTTTCCTCTACTAAGAATTAGGGTGGAAAATTCAGATGTGCTTTTTGTAAACAGCATTTTATTTTAATTTACTACAAGCATATATGGGTTTTCTTGACTTAAAAAATGAGTGGTGATGCTGCAGGAAATATTTCATGCTGAAGTTATTCAATTATTTCATTTCAAATTCCCAAAACATATGGTGGGTGAAGGATGGGGAGTTGGAACCTCATCTTGTAATATTGAACAGCTGCCTTCTTCTTTATTTAAATTAGCCAGACTCATTTTTTACACTTTTGATAAAGTAAATTAAACCCTACCTGAAATAGATTGCACACATTTATTTGTGATATATCAGCAACACCAAGAGCACAGCAATGATGTGGCTTCTTGACAGATTCTGGAGTACAGTGAAATGAAGACAGTCTTCAAAGTGACAGGAGACTTGCATAAGACAATTTCACTTGTAATTTCTATCCTAGAAATTTGACATTTCAATTTATGAAAAAAATGAATATTAATGATAGAAACTTAGCAAAGTTAGGGTTTAAGAATTTCATCCATTGAGACTAGCATTCCAAGACGCATAGGTGCTATTTTCTCTAATGTCACTTCTTCTTGTTAGAAATGCTGGAGGAAGAAAGAGCACCAGCATTATGCAAATTGAAATGAAGAGTTTTCCCTAAAGCTGAGTAGTGAAACATAGGACTGTATCAGACTTTTTTCCTATTGAAAAAAAAAAAAGTATTCATTTAGTAATGTTTGAAAGTGGATTATAAGTAGAAAATTTCAAATACATGAAGATATATATTTAACAGTGGTTTCCTCGGAACTATGCTTAGAAGTGGACAATGGTTAAATAAATGTGCTATGACCCTGGCTTGATATGATTGCTGCCCTTTTTCCAGTTTTTAGGTATGTAAGCCGGCATAAAGAATATATATAGTATGGTAAAAGTTGTGAAACAGTTCAATATAGTGTGGCTTCACATTACAATGAATATTTGAATCTGTTCTGTTTCATTCCAAAATACCATATAAATGATCTCTTCCCATTGCTCTCTCTATATTTTCTCTCCCAGAATTTCTGATCATTTTTAAACAATTCTCTCATATAGGCCCCTAACAGCTTATTTGCTAAGCTGCAATAATTTATTTGCATGTGTTAAACCCTGAAATTAGTGTTCGACATATACTAAAAATGTATTATTGCATGCTTTTTTGAAATCATGCATGCGATTTTCAAATAGCGTGAAATTGCAAGCTGCTTCAAACTAATAAAATCAGGCACCGTGCAGGCCAGGCAATGCATTTAATTGGCAAGGCAATGCAGTAACACAGCTGTGAAAATACTTTGCAAGTCTCACTCTTCCGGGAAAGTTAACTATAGCTGAAGAGGTATAGTTAACTTTCCCCTGAGTGCATCTTGAGGCTAAGGTGCCTGCTGATGCTATTGATACCATGATTTTCAAACGGCTGCAAGGTCTGAGTGAAGTGCATCTCCCAAACCTTACCCACCCTGGTGACACATGTAGGGGCAAAGTGAATGCTCTTTTATGTCCTCCTACCTCCTACCTTGGCACATCAATAAGCAACCAACTAGGAAGCCCCAGCCTTAAGGTCCACTCAGCCTAATTTTTCAATAAAGTAACATTTCCTCCAGCTATTCCCCATCTTAATGCAAGTCTGAAAGAGGCAAAAATGATCCTCAGTCACTCCTATCAGTGCCATAATCCAAAATGGTACTAGCTGATATGCACCTCTCCTTTGCCCTGCATGACATAAAAATGTATGTCTATATTACTTTCTTAGAATTCAAATTAACATAATCTATAAAATATTGTCCTACCAGTAAATGATCCACTCTCTGTCTAGGGTTTCCAACTGGCTCCAAATTTTCAGGATAGGGTGATCCAGTCCTGATTTTACCCCATTGCTTACTGGGATTTATTCTGATTTCCCTATTGCATTCCCTAAGAAAAGCAAGATTATTAGTACCTGCATGCATGGGAGTAAAGCTGAGATTGGATCAACCTGTTCAGGTAGGCAACCCTATCTCTGTCTCATTCTCTCTCTTTCTCTCTTTATGTATGTATGTATGTATATATATATATATATATATATATATATATATATATATATATATATATATATATATGTATGTATGTATATGTATATATAGTAGACAAACAAACTACATATAATAAAGCAAATTTTTATACTTTAGCTTTGAAGACATATCCTTATTTTATATAAGCATGTACCGGCATTGTAATGGTACTTTTGTAGATACCTTTGTAACCAAACTAAATATATGTGCCTAAATGTAAACCGTTGTGATGGTGCATTACTAAACGACAATATATAAAAGATCTAAGTGGTGGCTACTAAATATCCGGCTACATTCAGTGGTCGCCACTTAGCCGGAAAGTACTTACTGTATTGGCTAAGTAGACAGCCAGATATCTAATGGGCAGGCAATGGGCAGATTGGGGAGGAATTACTATCTATTTCTTGTAGCAAGATAAGTGCCAATATTCCTACTTATCCACCTATGGTAGATGAATAAATTAAACCTGCTCATTAGCAGATCTAAACTTAGCCGGATATGAGTTAGCTAGCTAAGTGGTGATTTATGTGGGAATATTCAGCAGCATAGCTGTGCTGCTGGCTATTCCTTGTAAGTTAGCCAGATATTGAGGCCCACATGCTTAAGCTTTGCAAATACTGTGTGTATGTGTGTGGATAGATAGATAGATATAGATATAGATGTATATATAAATTAGGGGTGTATACAAAAAATGGTTGTGTCGTTTCTCCCATCGTTTCAAGAGTGGGCCATTTTGGGTCCATCTCCGGATCATTATTTTTATTTTATTTTCATTTTAAAAAAATAATCACAGGATCTGAGCCAACCCTTCCTGTTTATTAAAATATTCACTCCCTCTCACCTACCCTAGCCCACTCTCCCTAGCCCGCAGGACTTACCAAAATGTCCCTGGTAGTCTAGTGGGTGCCCAGGAGTGACATCCTTCTCTAGAGCCTGGCAGATGCCTTTATTCAAAATGGTAGGCTGTCCTTTGCCCCTATCGTGTGACAGGGGCTACCGTTGCCATTGGACAGCCCCTGTCACATGACAGGGCAATAGGCGATGAGCACCATTTTTCAAAAGGTCATTGGCCAGCCATTGGAAGCCCCTGTCACATAATAGGGGCAAAGCGTGCCGGACACCATTTTCAATAATGGCAGCCTCCAGGCCCATGAATGAGAAATCACTTCCAGGCCCCCACTAGACCATGAGGGACATTTTGGTGAGTCCTGGGGGTCAGAAGGGTGGGCTAGTAGAGTCAGCTGGTGGGGGGATGTATATTTTAACAAACATGAAGAGTTGGGGGTGGATCCTGTGATCATTTTTTTAATACAATATTGCTTTTTGGACTCCCCCTCCCCCAAATATGACAAGAAAAAACACTGAATTTTGTGTTTTTTCCTATAATTTTTTAACCACAAAATGAAACAAAATAGGAAATATCATTGCTAGTTCCCATTTTCTTTCCATCAAATGTACATCTATAATATAGATGGGAGCACTGAGAGGAGAGGATCACCTTGCTGGTGGCTGAAATGAATCAGTAAGTTTTTGCTTGAGAAATTTTCTTTTTTAAAAGTATTGGGGCAAAGTTAACTATTTGGGAATATTATTTAGTGTGTTTTTGTGTTTGTGCTTTTAAGAGTCAGTAAGGCAGTGAATAAACAGAAGTTAGACTGTTTGTTATTTTAAATAGTCAGTCAGTAAGGCAGCTAATACGCAGTAGTTAGTGTGTTTATGTTTAATAGTCTGTAAGGCATAAATTAGCATGTTTGTATATTAAAAAAAAAAAAAGAAGCCAGAAGCTAGAAATAAGCTAGGAGCAGTGTATACTTAAGTAAAAAGGTTGAAAAGTTCAGTTCAGTTATTCAACTTGGAAAGGTGTTAAGATAGTATGATTTGGTTTGATTAGGTACCAACATTTGTTAATCAAGACAGCAGTGAGTCACTCTGGCTGACTAACTGAAGTTAGACTGTTTGTATTTCCCAACCCTCCCACCCCTAGCTCATCCTTTAATTTATAGGCAGGTGCCACTTTCACACACAAAAAAAACCCCACCTTATTGAGAGTTTGATCATTCCCCTGTAGGTCACTACCAGACATATAGGGGCAGATTTTAAAACTTGGGCACGGGCACAGATTTGTTCGCGCAACCCGGCGCAAACAAATCTACACCCGATTTTATAACATTCGCGCACAGTCATGCGCATGTTATAAAATCCAGGATCGGCGCACGCAAGGGTGTGCACAATAGTGCAACTTGCACGTGCCGAGCTGCACAGCCTACCTTCATTCCCTCCGAGGCCGGCGCCATCTTAAAAATGGCACGGATCATCCATTGCTCCTACCATGTGAAAGGGGCCGGCCAATGGCACTGACAGCCCTTGTCACATGGTAAGGGCAAAGAGCCATCGGCGCCATTTGGATTAGTGGCAGCTGACGGCCCGAGAGTGGGAGATCGCTCCCGGGACTACCTCTGGACCACCAGGTACTTTAGGAAAATGTTTGTGGAGGGGGGGGTCAGGAGGGAGGGGGATTGTTAAATAATGAGATCTAAAGGTTCGGGTGGGTTTGGGGGGGTTTTTTTCTGTGTGCCCTTTCTCCCCCCCCCCCTCCCCCCCAAAACGATAAGAAAACCACATGAAAATTTCGTGGGGTTTTCCTATCATTTTCGGGGACCCCTGATAAATGACAGATTTGAAAATATCGTACGATATTTTCATCCATCAAAAAAACGATGCACAGTCCAAGTGGAAAGAAGTGGAAAGAAGAAAGTGGAAAGAAAGTGGAAAGAAGTGGAAAAAATGGAAAGAAGTGGAAAGAAGTGGAAAGAAGAAGTGGAAAGAAGACTTAAAACCTGGCTATTCTTGAAAGCCTTTCCAGACACCAACTGAACCCACTCTCAACTTAAGCAACTAAGAACTCCCGTCAGAGTAATCAACAACCTTTGACAACTCAATAATGTTCTCTCTTTTTTAATGAGGCAGGTTTATTTACCTTGGTTCTATTTACCTTGGTCATTCTTTTGTTATCTCAGTGTTAATCTCTCTTTTGCCTTCTCTTCATTCCAAGTTGCATTTTATCCCTGTTTTATTGTAACTGCTACCTTATTCTTCTATCACATGTTAATGTTTTTAAGTTATTAAGTATTTATTCTGTTGTCACACCTTGTTATTTGTAAACCGGCATGATGCGACTCCCATCGCGAATGCCGGTATATAAGAAATTTAAATAAATAAATAAATAAAAAAGTGCCTGTAACTAAAAACTCACCTGAGCTAAAAAATTCTAACTTATCCCTATCAATTAAAAAGCAGAATGAAAATACAAAACAAAAAACAAACTTTTAAATATTTGTATGCATCCAATGCTCCTACCATGTGACGGGGCTACCAATGGCACTAGTAGCCCTTGTCACATGGTAAGGGCAAAGGGCCACCAGCGCCATTTTGATTACTGGCAGCCAAAGGCCCAAGAGGGGGAGATTGCTCCCGGGACTCCCAATGGATCACCAGGGACTTTCGGTAAGTCTTGGGGAGGGGGGGGTTTGGGCAAGTCTTGAGGGGTTGGAATGGTGGGAGTTTGTAATTAATTAAATTTGAAGGGTTGGGGGGAGGTTGGGTTTGTTTTTTCTTCGGGGTTTTTTCTTAGTGCGCACTTCAGGGTTTTTTCTTAGTGCGCACCAACCCTGAAATTTGGGGCGGCCAAAAAAAACTGGCCCGAACTGCGGGAAAGCAAAATTTCCTGCGGTGGGCCAATAACAAAGGCCGATCCAAAAGGTTCATCCGAATCACATCTCTAACTATTACAGCATTGCAAATTGGTAATCTTCCATTATTTCTCTTATCATTTCATCATCTGTCTTATCCTTTTGACCAGGTAGACAGTAGGATACTCCTATCACTATACTCTTCCCCAACCAATATGGAATTTCTACTCACAAACAGGCCGATACAGTACAGTACGCTCCGATGGAGCGCACTGTTAGCCTGCTCTTGGACGCGCGTTTTCCCTTACCCCTTATTCAGTAAGGGGAGGAAAACACGCGTCCAACCCGTGGCACCTAATATCGCCCTCATCATGCAAATGCATGTTGATGGCCCTATTAGGTATGCACGCGGGATACAGAAAGTAAAATGTGCAGCCAAGTTTCTGTTTCTTTAGTATCCTTCAAAGATACCTCCCTCCAAATCACGTGCTGCTGAGCGACTGTTGGCTTTTCCCCTTGCTCTAGTTTAAAAACTGCTCTATTACCTTTTTAAAGTCAGTGCCAGCAGCCTTTAAAACTATAGAAGTGCAGTTATTGACTGGAAAATACAACAAAGGAGCCAGGGTGTTTTTGTATGTCTCTGAATCTCATCTTGGAGAGGAAAATGGACTCAAACATAGTGTATAAACTGTGAGGTGAATTTTAAAAGCTGGATGCTTGCTGAACTCAGGATATGGGTGCACGTCTAGCCCCGGCACATGTTCATCCTTTTCATAAAGCAGAAAGATGTGCGCACATCTTACATAGGAAGAAAAAGAGATGCGGTGTGGGGATGGTGTGGGTGGAGTATGGGCAATCTGGGGCGGAGCCAAGAGATGTGCGCACAAGCACCTAACACCTGGGTGCATTCTCAAGTCCAGTGCCATGTAACTTTACTTCTGCTATGGAGTAGGTGTAAGCTAAAAATAAAATACAGGTATATGTGAGGTGTTTGAGGGGTCTGGGTATAACCAGGGGGTTTGGGAAGACCTAGGAGAGCAGTGGGTGAACTGCTGGATGAACTGGTGAAACTGGTCCTTGTTTGGATGTGCATCTGTATTGAAATACAGACAGTTGCACATCTGTAAGCTGATTTACACTGCTGGGCATGCACAAGCTTAAAATTAGAAGGAATGCGAGATAGACCTGTCATCTTAGAATAAGACAACTTTATTCGCACAATAGGGGGGGCCAACATGTGCACATATAAGTTGCTATTTTAAAAGACACATACGCGTGTACCTTCTCCAACTTACGTATTTTTATACCTGCTAATTATAGACTGTAATTGATAATAAATGTATTTGTTGTGACGTTCTGACTGGGTGGGCAGATCTGGATAAACTGGGGGGAGTTCAGGCCGAAGAATCAGGAGGTCTTGATGGCCTAGAGAAGGACTGGGTGAACTGGTTGACTAATTGATAAACTTGTTAATTTCTTTGACACGTGCATATTATAAAATTGGCCAAGGTCTCTGTGCAAATCATGTCTTACATGAGTAAGTCCTCATTTATTTTTGCATATAAATTATATGCGTATATGTGTTTAAAATAGGTGGGTAAAGTGTGTGCATTCAATGCATTGAAATACATGGTTTCAATCCATTTTATGTATTCACACATAGGGCCTACATACACATATGCATGTTATGTACCAAACATATACATATTTCATAATATATGCATATGTGAAACTTGCAAGTTATAAAACATTATAGTAAAATTATGTGTGCCTATATACATACGTATATAAGCATGCGCATATATATTTCAAATGTATCCTCCCTATTGCTTAGGGGAACCGTATTGGAAAAGTATCTAGATATGAAGTGTGCATGAAGTGAAACTTAATAGTATGTGTGCTAATTAAACACTCTTAACTTCTGAGAGGAAACTTGCTGAGAAAGCAGCTGGCCACGATCTGTACATAGCTTTTAGAACCGAGTCTTAACAGAGTGTGTGCCGGCATTTACATGCACTCAAATCAGCGGAGAGTCATATTATGAAAGGCAACCAGCTGGGAAGAGTTTTTCAAATTCCAGGAAATGCTCCATACCTGAATATTCTATTTCATAATTATATACATCCTTTTTCTACAAAAAGTACAATAATTAAAATTCCCTAATACAGCTTCTGAAACAAAAATAATGTTTTCATGAGAAACTTTCTTCATATTTGTCTAAAATGATTTTGGCCATTGTTGATTTCATACCACTTTATGAGTACACTACAGAAAATGTCACTTCAGCTGCTTGACAAGTAACCGGTATCTGCATTCACAAACTGTTTGAAAATAGGAAAGTAGGAAAGCAAGCTAACCCAACAGTATCCTGATGTTAATGGGATAATTCAGAAATTGATTCTTTGCAATTGGTCATGCAGAGTTTTCAGTACCTCAGTGTGGCTAAAGGTATGTGCACTAATGGGAGATGATCCCTGAGAAGTGTTTTGGTTTGAAGAGAAAAATAATTCATGTACATTGAATTTTCAACCCTATACCATATTATTTTACATGAAAAGTATCCACAGAAAATTTACGCAACTACTTGCGTAAATTTTCTGTGGATACTTAGCATCTGAAATAAGTTTCAAAGCAAAAGCACATGTGTACATTCTCTTTGAACTTTGGTGCAAAGTCTGCGGGTAAAAAGTACCCTAAAACACATAGGGGCGGATTTTCAGAGCCCTGCTCGCGTAAATCCGCCCAAAACCGGGCGGATTTACGCGAGCAGGGCCCTGCGCGCCGGGAAGCCTATTTTACATAGGCCTCCCGGCGCGCGCAGAGCCCCGGGACTCGCGTACGTCCCGGGGTTCTCGGAGGGGGGCGTGTCGGGGGCGTGTCGGGGGCGGGCCCAGTCGTCGCGGCGTTTCGGGGGCGTGTCGGCAGCGTTTTGGGGGCGGGTACGGGGGCGTGGCTATGGCCCGGGGGCGTGGCCGCGCCCTCCGTACCCGCCCCCAGGTCGCGGCCCGGCGCGCAGGAGTCCCGCTCGCGCGCGGGGATTTACGCCTCCCTCCGGGAGGCGTAAATCTCCCGACAAAGGTAGGATGGGGGTTTAGACAGGGCCGGGCGGGTGGGTTAGGTAGGGGAAGGGAGGGAAAGGTGAGGGGAGGGCAAAGGAAAGTTCCCTTCTAGGCCGCTCCGATTTCGGAGCGGCCTAGGAGGGAACGGGGGTAGGCTGCGCGGCTCGGCGCACGCAGGCTATACGAAATCGATAGCCTTGCGCGCGCCGATCCAGGATTTTAGCCGATACGCGCGACTACGCGCGTATCTACTAAAATCCAGCGTACTTTTGTTTGCGCCTGGAGCGCAAACAAAAGTAGGCTGTTCGCGCTCGTCTGAAAATCTACCCCATAGAGAAAGATTTATCAAGCTGCAATATTTTACCACAGGAGAGGCAAAATATCACAGGATAATATTTACCCCTACAAGAAAACATCATGGTGGATTCCCTGTGATATTAAATATTCCATGAAAAAAATATTGTGGGGAAAGGCAAAAATGCACAATGCTGGCGCCCTTTGCACAGGGACACCATCATCTGAAAGGGCCAGCACTGGCCCTAAACCCCCAACATGCCAAATACTCTCCAGGGGTTCTATACAGGCCCCCACCCACTCTCTCGCCGCCTGTTGAGGCAGTCAAGCAATAAAAAATAGAAAAAAAAAACTTTAAATCTCACAGCAAGTCCCTGTACCCTTTCCAAAACACCTCCCCTTTCAAAAAATATTCCTACCCGGTTCTACCCCCTCTCCGAGGACTTATCACCCCCCAGACCCCACCATACTTTATCACAAGTCTAAGGTGTCTAGTGGTCCCCCACCCACTGGACCAACCCCCCAAAGTCCCTGGTGTCTAGAGACCTCCCCAACCGAGGCCAACCCTTGGACCACCCATACTTTTAGATGAAATCCCTGGTATCTAGTGGGGCCCAGAGCATCCCCTAGCTCAGGGTCAGTCATGTTTCAAAATGGCTTATGTCCCAATACATGATAAGGGCAGAGGCTGGTCCGTGCCATTTTGAAAGATGGTGTCAACTCTTCCAGAGCTAGGGAGCACTTCAGCCTCCACTAGACACCATGGATTTCATCTAAAAGTATGGGGGGGGGAGGGGGGGTCCAAGGAGTGGGCTAGGTTAGGGGGGGCCACTAGACACCAGGGACTTCATCAAAGGAAGAAGGGTTGGTCCAGGGGGTGGGCGACCACTAGACACCTTAGACTTGTGATAAAATATGTGAAGGTCTAGGGGGCAGGGATTCGGAAGCCCTTGGGGGGCTAGAACTGGGAAGGAATATTTTTTTAAAAGGAGGGTTTGGGGAAGGGGGCAGGCATCACTGTGCAGCATAAACGTTTTATTTTAATGTTTTTACTGTTAGTCCATCCCTACAGGCAGTGTGTGTGTTTGGGGGGGGGGGGTCTGAAGAGACCCCCAAGGGGAATTTTTAAACATTGAGTGGGGGGAGGGGGCTTTTTAGGCTGCAAAGCCCTTTCATTTCAGTGCAGGAGCATTGGGGTGTGAAGTAAGATCTGATGTTCATGCCAAAAAATTATCTAAAACTCCTGAGTAGTAGCTAATATTTTGGTAAATAATGCAGCTGTGACCTAGGTTTGAACCTTGGACCTTGCCCCATCACGTGATGGGGCAAGGTCAGATTAGCACCATTTTGAAAAATGGTGCTGACAGGCCCAGATCTAGGGGGCGCTCCAGGCCCCCACTGAGCCACCAATGTTTGGGATTTGAGGTATGGGGGGATTTGAGGGGTGGGATCGAGGTCTGGAAGATCCACCTTAGACCACCAGGTATCTATTTTCAGATTTGGGATGGGGGGAAACACCTAGACACCAGAGATTGTAATTTATTAAGATGGGGGAAAGGGATGGCCTGGGGAGAAGGGCATTTAAATAAGTGGTCTTTTTCCCATTATAAGGAAGAGGAGGAAGGGGGCCATTGCTGCATGGTTGGAATCAAGGTAATCTTTTTATTTAGGGGGTTCAGTGCCACCTCAGAAGGCAGTAGGAGGGTAGTCGGGAATCTTCAAAGACCCTTGTGGTGATTTTTTGTGCTTTTGAGGGAATGTGTATCAGGCACCTTGGCCCTTTAATTTTCCCATGGGAGCATTTGGGGGCTGCATTAATGTCCCAATGCTCCATCAAATGTTCTAAAATAATAGTCAGTCTCATTATTTTACTACCATATGATTGCCTATGCATAAACTGCTTAGCATGCATTAGGCAATTTTATTCATGCAAATGCATACAATCATATGGCATGTGTTACATGCTATTTAACTCACTATATCACCACATCACATCTTAGTGAATCCATCTATTAGTTAGTTAGCTGGTTAAGTTAACTACTACAGCTGTCCTAAAGTTAGCCAGATAGGTTTATCTGGCTAACTTGTGCAGCTATATAATGACTGAATATCGGCCACTATGTCTTTGTCTAAGCACACCCTCTTGGTAGCTGAACCATTTCCAGTTAGTTTTGAGTAAGGTTAATATGCTCTTAGTAAGCTTAAAAGGCACAGGTCTTCATTATCAAGACCTCCAATATTATCTATCCCAACTAGATTACCTATGAGAGGTGGCCAGTCTGTTACATTTAATGACAAGCATATTCCTTTCAATATTTCAATTGAATTGTAGAGACCCCCTAGTCTCCAATTGGTGGCCCTAGATCACTGTCCTGGTTTTTCCAGCTTAGTAGGAGAAACCCATTTCTTAATAGCACCTCCCTTTGAGGTTTTATATCAGAAGTTTCAGTCATAACAACATAAGACTTGCCATATTGTATCAGACAGAGGGTCTATCAAGTCCAGTATTTTGTTTCCAATAGTGGCAATCCAGGTCACAAATACCTGGCAGGATCCGAAACAGTAGTCAGATCCCATGCCGCTAACACCCAGGGATAAGTAGTGGCTTTTCCCAGGTCTATTTGGTTAATAACAGTTTATGCACTTCTCCTCAACTTATGTAAACCTTTCTTAAACCCAGCTATGCTAGATGTCTTTACAATATTCTCCAGCAATGAATGCCAGAGCTTAATTGTGCATTGAGTGAAACAAATATCTCCAGTTTGTTTGAAATGTCCTACTTACTAACTTCATAGAGTGTCCCCTAGTTTAGGTATTATTTGAAAGTGTAAATAACATATTTACATTTATCCATTCTATTCCACTTTTCCCTGCTGCTATAAGAAGTCCACAAACTACAACACCTCTGCTTACATTCCCTTTTGCTCACGAAAAACATCTAACTTTTCCTCCAGAATATTTACTATATAGATGACCCCATCCAGGCACTTCTGGAACTCAGATGATTCATGGCTTCAGGCTTTGTAATAACTGCCTCATCACTACCCAGTCATGATGCCCCAGAGAGTGAATCACATCTATCTCTGTTTCCAGAGACAGATCATGAAGGGGTGTCTGCTGCTCCACTGACCTCTGTGACTTCTGATAGGCGGCAGTCAAGATGTAAGTGCCTATAGCTATAATCAGATGCTTATGAGGCTTCCCAAATTCTTCTTGCTTCTCATGGAGAAGCTGCCCCCTTCGTGCTTCAATAGAAATGCCCTGCTATTTTCTTGAACAATTTAGGACTGCATTCCCATGGTCCTTGGACCTTAGCCCCAGGGCATCCCTCACATGCCATCCATGTGTGCAAAGCAATGGATCCCCCAAAAGCCCCCATCTTCCATTGCCCTTATCATATTTTTCTCCACTGTCTGTCACAAAGAAATCTGCATGATGAATACTGCCGCTCCGGTCTAGCTGCCAACCCTCCACTATCCTTCTGCTGATAGAATATTGCACGCGGTATGAGGGCTAATAACCGTCACGTGGATGAGCAGCAGAGCCCATCTTCACCCTTGTGCTCAATTTCCACTAGAGCTGCTGCCTGCCCCTGCCTTGGCCATTAGGGAGAGGTAAGTGCACGTAGCATTCGCACTGCTCTAGACATCGCTGGTGAAATGCAAGCTCCTTCCCTCGGCTTTAACCAGCTACACCTGTGTGAAACTATGGCACTGGTTGTGCCTACTAAATGTAGTCCTGGAAGACCCTTTGTAATTAGGGGCTAACACATGTAGCAGGTGCTTAAAGTCCAGGTTCTTCACTACCTGCAGGGGCCGGTTATCCAGGGCAATCATTTCTTTAGGAACCTCTTTATTACTTTTGACACTGCTTTCTTCCTGTCCTGGGATACTGATGTAGGACACCACCCCCATTTCCTCTATGGTGGTTTGCTACAGCAGAAAAATGGCAGGGGGCTCCTGGCTTGCCATCTGAGTCGGGGAAAGAGCCGTCGATCAGCTTGGAGAAAAGACTCCCTCCCCTGATACCAATGCTAGTGGGTGCTCCTTCTGCAGACGATGCTGCATATCAACATTAGTCAAATGCCCAAGTATCTTCCTTCATAGGTTGGCTTTACTGAGAGTGAAAGCACTGAGCAAAATGCAAATCCTCCTTCACTTTAAAATAATTTCATGTCAGGAATCTCTTGCGCGATCTCTCCTCTGCATCCTTAGGGGCTGATGTTGGCACTGGAGCGGAGACTGAAGGTGGACCCCCCCCCCCCCCGAGGAAAAAGGCCAGGGGCATCATTCACTGATTCTACCTGCACTATGAAACGAATTAGCCTTATTCATTGCATTTTGCAATTTCATTTAAAATTAATGCACATCCCTAATATTGACTCCATTACCTTAAAAACAGTAAAAACAGAGGAGTGCGCTACTCATTTGGATGTTGAACTTCCCTGCTAATGCCAGTCTCAGATTGCTCTCCAGCCTTTTGCCCCATTCCAAAATAAGAAAGAAAGAACTGTTACGCACCCCGTCTGTGCCCAGCCTGTGCACGGGCCTGCTCACCTCCATAGTTCCACAGCAGGTCCAGGGTCGGCCTCCCTAGTGGCAGCTGCAAGCGCTTCCAGACCTCGGCGTCCTACGGCAGCGGTCGCCGGGCCTTCCACTGTGCACCGGGCCTCACGCTGTAGCTCGGTGTCCTCAGCTGTGTTGGCCACGCCTCTATGCGCGCGCACACGTGGACCACCCGGCCTCTTTTAGGGCCATGGGCGGGTCCTAGCTCCTTGGCGCGCCCTGATTGATTCCTTGATATAAGGAAGTCCCTGCTTGTACTTCCTTGCCTTGGCAATCGGGTTAGTGTCTTGCTAGATTGTCACTGCATCTGAACCTTGTTCCAGTCTTGTTACAAGTCTCGTTCCAGGATCCTTCTGTTCCAGTTCTGTTCCTGCCTTGTTCCTGCATCCTAGTACTCCAGCGTCCTTCTGTTCCTGTTCGTCTGTCCATATCCCCAGGTAGTACCTCCGGACTGTTTCTCTGGTACTGACCTTGGCTTGCTCCTTGACCTGCCTGCCTGCTGCCTACCTTCTGACTCCAGTCTGTTCCTCAACCTGCCTACCTGCTGCCTGCCTTCTGACTCCAGTCCGTTCCTTGACCTGCCTGCCTGCTGCCTGCCTTCTGACTCCAGTCTGTTCCACGACCTGCCTGCCTGCCGCCTGCTTTCTGACTCCAGTCAGCCCTCGACCTGTCTGCCTGCTGCCTGCCTTCTGACCTCAGCCTGCCTGTGACCTCATCTGATCTCCGGAACCTGACCTGCTTTGCTGACTACTCCTCGGACTGACCCCCGGACTCTGACCTCTGCCTGCTTGACCACATCTCCAGATTCTGGCTCTGTTCCTAGCCTTGTCATCACCTTCGCTCTTCTGGTCCTCCTTGTTCCATCTGACCTCCAGTATCGAACCTGACCATGCTCCCCTTCTGCCTGTGGGCACGCCGGACTTCTATCCTTCCAGGAGACCCTGCGAGGCCCACCTAAGTCCAAGCGGCCCGGGTCCCTACGGGCTCTTCCCGCGGGGACCTCGAGCTTCCAGTGGTGAAGCTTATCCTAGCCTCTGTCTCTTCCAGTGTTCTGCCCCCTGGGAGCAGTTGCTTCCTGGTCCCTACCAGAGAGCCACTCTCCACTGCTCCAGGACAAGGGTCCACCCCTGAGCACAACAAGAACAGGGTCATGGTGGCACATTTCTAATTTATTTATTTATTTTATTTATATAACATTTATGAACTGCTTTCCAGCTTTCACAATAAAATCTTTCAAATCAATATACATAATTATAAACAAAAACAGAAATGCAATCATAAAATAAAAATTAATACAACATCAAAACTATAAAACAACTAATAAACAATCAGAATTAATTCTTTCTTCAGCTAAATTGGCACAAAATCTATAATGAGATAAACATTGCTCTTTCTTCCTTAAGTTAAAATGCCTCTAACTCCATCAATCATGTTTTCACCTTATGTCTAAAACACAACCGGTCCAGCTTCTCTCCAAATTTCTTCTGCCTTGAGTTGGCTTTCACTCCAGGCATTCTTGAGCTAAAAAAGTCTCTTTGAAATTTAGGGACATGACTCCCTTTTTTCTTGCTGCTGTTTGTACCTCTCACAGGTTGGACTGGCTCTGCAGCAAATTCTTTCACCTTTCCTCATACTAGTGGCATGATGGAATTTGAAGTGTCTACTGGGGGTTTTGATATCACAAAATAATTTACTGAAAATGTACTTTGGCACAAAATGTCTCTATCATGCATACACACACTGCTGACTGATCCCTCTTGCACTCACAAAAACACTGTTAGAAACAGAATGAAGAAGGATGGCAAAACTGTACTTCTCTTCATTCTGCCTGCATATAAGCTCACTGTACTATTGTATAAAACAGAGTTGAAAAATCACTGGCAGTGCTTCAATCTCAACTCCACTCCTATCCTGCTCTCAGTGAACACTGAAAGCAGTGACACTGCCTCTCTGTTTCTGTCACAGTGATTACAAGACCACTGACTACAGCAGAGAAGATCAACAAAAGCCTTTCACCAATGCTAATTCCTGATTTTTTAAAAGCTTTTCTTCCACTCTAAGAGAACTGCTGAATGTACAAACCCTTTCTGCAAAATGCAAGAGAGCAAAACGTTTCTTCCACATGCTCAGATCTTTCAGTGGGAGGATGTCAGAGTAACTTGATCCAGATGTCAGCTATAGGTTAGTTCAAAAGATGCTTCACCATGATTTGTCCTCTGTCTGGTCTTCTTGCCCCATCTTAGCTCCCTGAAGGCTGCAATGTCACATAGGCAAGAGTTGGTTGATCTAGTTACAAGTTAGATCCTGAACCTGTTGTTTGTTTGCTCAGCACAGGCTTTAACTTGAATGGGAAACATAAACAAATGAGATAAACATTTTTGTTTAAATGTGTGGGTACCCTCCATTCATTTCAGGGATCCAGAAATGAAATGAAAATGGATTCATTCATTCCATTTTACCAATTCATTTCAAATGAATGCATATCCCTAGAATGTTTTGTTTTTTATAACCCATTCAACTTGATAGGTTCCTAAAAGAGAGAACATCTCTTTCAGCCTCTGGATTCAACCTTAACTGTATTTTTGGGGATTGTTTTTTGCTTTCTCTGTCATCCACCTAGAATCTGCTCTTGGAGCTGGTGTCACTTAAGGGCCAATTTGTTTTCCTTTTTGTATTTGAGGGATCCGGAACCCTTGATGCTTCTGCTATCACTTAGCAGCCTAAAGATCCATTGGTTGGGTTTTCTATATAGATGGTAAGTATTAAAGGCCCACCCTAGCCATTATGACCTTTGGAGTCAGTTTGCAGAATCTAAACTCTACTGAGTTTTATGGGCTATGTCTCCTCAATCTCAGCTCCAGGAGGTGGATGGGAGAAACAGAGATGTACTTTTTGAAAGAGTAAACAATCGATTCATGTTTACTTGTTCCACTCCACTGATTTTAAGCATGGCGTGGGCCATCCATTGCTTCTACCATGTGACAGGGGCCAGCCAATGGCACCGGTAGCCCATGTCACATGGTAAGAGCAAAGGGCCATTGGCGCCATTTTGTATATTGGCAGCCGACGGCCCGAGAGTGGGAGATTGCTCCTGGGATCCCCGCTAGACCACCAGATACTTTAAAAATGTTTTGGGGGGTGGGGGGGGGGGGGGATGATAAACAATTAGATCTAAAGTGTCAGGATGTGTTTTGAGGGGGGGGTGGATGTGTTCCCTTTCTCCCCTCCCCCAAACAGATACAAAAACCACACGAACCATTCGTGGGGTATCCTATCTGTTTCGGGGGGGCTCCGATATCTGACGAATTTTGAAATATTGTACCGATATTCTTTGTTTTATTCTCCATTTCTTTCCTAATAATCCCTAGTATTGTATTTGCTTTCATGGATGCTGCTGCTTCACAATAAGCAGAAGATTTCAATGTATTATCAATGATGACACCTAGATCCTTTTCCTGAGTGGTGACTTCTAATGTGGAACCTTGCATTGTGTAGCTTTAATTTGGGTTACTCTTCACTAAATGCATCACTTTGCACTTGCCCACATTAAATTTAATTTGCCATTTGTATGCCCAGTCTCCCAGTTTTGCAAGGTTTTTTTTAAATTTCTCACAATCCTCTTGTGATTTAACAACTAAATAATTTTGTTCCATTGGCAAATGTGATCATTTCACTTATTCCCATTTTCAGGTCATTTATAAATATGTTACAAACAGTGGTCCCAGAACAGATCTCTTTCTCCACTGGGAAAATTTACCATTTAGGCCTACTCTCTGTTTCTATCATTTAACCAGTTCCCATTTCACAATAGGACACTGTCCCCTAGCTCATGACTTTTTAATTTCCTAAGAAGTCTTTCATGAGGGATTTTGTCCAATGTGTTCTGCTAATCCAGATATACTATATCAACTGGTTTACCTTTATCCACATGCTTATTTATATTCTCAAAAAAAAAATCTAGCAGATTGGTGAGGCAAGACTTCCTTTGGCTAAATTTATGTTAGCTTTTTCCCATTAAACTATGCCTATTTATATGTTCAGCAGTTTTGTTCTTTATGATATATTCTACCATTTTGCCTGGCATAGATGTCAGACTCACTGGTCTGTAGTTTCCTGGATCACCCCTGGACCCCTTTTTAAAAACTGGCATTACATTGGCAACTCTCCAGTCTTCAGATACCATAGACAATGTTGTTGATAGTTTACAAATTACTAATAGCAGGTCCACAATTTTATCTCAGTTCTTTCATCTGTAAAAAAAAATAAGATAAAACCAAAAATCTTGTTAAGTTAAAATCAGTTAAAAGCACTGAAAAGTAAAAAAAATGTTATAACACTGCTGTTCCTTTCTTTCTTCATTTCTTTCCTAGGTATCACCGCTGAGTACTCAATATTTTGAATCGTGCTATCAGATAAGTGTCCTTCTTTTAATATAAATCTACTTGATTATTTGTCTAATCAATTTCCTTTTATGAAAATGTTGATTCTTTCTGTCTCCTTTTGTCTTTCAGGTAGTCAAGACTTCAACATTCAGGTTTGTGGTGCATATTCTTCAAATTTGCTTTCTTTGTACTATGCTTTCCTTTGAATTCACTGCATCTGTCTCTTTAAACTCTGAGTTCTAGCACATTTCTAGTGCTCTTAAACCCTGTAAATATCTTTCCACTCTTGTTATTTCTTTACTCTGTGAGTGTTTTTACTCTGAAAAAGGATTTTCTTTTTATGACTCGAGCCAGAGTGTTTTAAGCTGGAGTGCACTTAGCTCTTTCCGGTATGGTTTTCCTCTGCAGGATGTACTGATTCTTCAGCTCTGTGTTTGGATAATGATTTTGTCCCTTTTTTTCTGGCTCTCCCTATTCTTTAATAAAATTAAAAAGAGATATTGGCACCTAGTAAAAGTGGTATCTTCCAAAAATCAAAATGTTAATTTGTTAGTTACCTCCTCCAATTGGAATACCTTAGTCCATCTGTTTGTGGGTTTTGGTTTTTTTTTTTACTAACTAGTCTAAAACAATATAGAAAGCAGTGAATCCTTTGATTCTCAGTTCTCTGTGGCTTATAAATTCTTCTTGGATCAGGTTGTTTCTCAAAATGTATTTTCAAAAGAAAAATGTCCACTATCTCAATCATTCAGATTGTTAGAATGGCATGTTTCCTCTTTGATGAGACTGTCACTATCCCTCCTTGTTTCTGACTTTATTCTTTGTCTCTGCCACTGCTGCAGTTTCTTTTAAATATTCCATTCCTTTTTTACGCAGGAATATCTTCACTTGATTGATAAATCTATTCTGAAAATTATTCCCTTCCTTCAAGGGAAATGTTTCCAGTAACAATTTCAAATGCCTTCAGTCAATTATTTTAATCTTGACCTGTTACCATTTTTTCACTCAACAAGTGATTATTATTTTCTCGGAAGGACAGTATTTATTTTTAAAGGGGATTTGGAAATTGTTATTCTTTTCTTTAAGTAATCTGAAATGTAATTGTCTCCTTTTTAATTTGTATAAGCTAACTATGAATAGTAATCACTCATGAGCTTCTTTACTCTCTGCAGTCTCCCTCTAAAAATGAAGCAGATTAATTACTTTCCACATTTCTGCTTCTCATTAAAAATAAACATTTTCTGATTTGTTTAACTTTACATGAAATCTCTGTTTCAGAGTTAAATGAAAATCACATCCACTCAGGACAATCACACTCACTTTTAACAAATTTAATGGTTGTCTATGGTGCTTTGACTATAAACACTGTCTCTGCTTACAGTCAATTTTCTCTAAAAATCTCCAATTTTAACTTTTCTTTTATATTCTGACATATTAGTGCAGATCTTTTTCACATGCATAAATTGAGAAAAAGGTTTTTTATGATGGCTGTCATAATGAAGATATGTATTTCTATCACTGGTTTTAACAAATAATGTGGTCGTTAATTGCTGTCCTCATCAAACCTCACTAGTACGTCCAAGAATGAAATTTCTCTAAAATTGTACTGAATAGACAATTGAATGTTTATTTTCTACAGGAAAATTATGTCCTGCTTTTCTGTATGAAGGATTATTCAAATCAGCCAATAAAATTATGGGACATTATAAGTGTGGCTCATGCAAAGCTTGCAAAGTTACTATAAACCTGAAAGAATTTGTGCATCCATCTACCAAGAAGAGTTACCGATTAAATAATTTTAGTTCTTCTTCATCTAGTTTCACAATATATATTATTTAGCAATATGTCCATGCAAAAAATTATGGGCCGGATTTTAAAAGCCTTGCGCGAGTAAATCCGGCCGGATTTACGTGTGCAGGGCACTCGCGCCTATTTTGCATAGGCCGCCGGCGTGCGCATAGCCCCGGGACGCGCGTAAGTCCTGGGGCTTCATAAAAGGGGGCAGGAGGGGGCGTGTCCGGGGGCATGTCCGAGGGGTCAGGGGGGCGGTTCGGGGCAGGACCGTGGGCGTGGTGCTGGCCCGGGGGCGTGGTCGAGGCCTCCGGACCAGCCCCCGGGTCAGGTGATGGCGCGGGTTACTGCACTCCTGGCAGTCTGAAGCGGGATACTGCACTCCTGGCAGTCTGAGGCAAGCAGAAACAGCAGGAACTGGATCAGGAACAAACATCTGGAACCAACATCAAGGAAACAGGCAGGGACACAGGACAGGGAGCCATCAAGACAAGCGAGACCACGGAGGACCTGGATCGATCAGCAAACACAGGCAACTGTGGAACCCAATCCGAAGGCAAACAGGAACTGAAGTGAAGGTCCTTTTATACTGCTGTATGCAGGCAACTCCCTGGGAGGAGTTCACCTGGACTGCCCCTCACTGGCCCTATAACTGAGGAGGAGTGCCACGGGCCGGCACCTAGGGAGAAGGGCGTGGCCGAACCAGGAAGAACAAGCAGAGCCAAGCAAGCCACAGGCAGGCCTCAAGAACAGCGAGGCCTCCCAGGCCCTGGAGCAAATCCTGGATAGTTCGCAGGCGAAGCCCTGGCTTCGGAGCGGCCTCAAGAAGAGAAGGTAAGATGCCTCCTGTGGCACAGCTACAGGAGGGATCACAACATTTTGTTTGTTTCTTTAATGTTTCAATAATAAAACATTCATTGTGCAAAATATATTTATTGTTTTTGAGTAGTAATGGATGAGTTCTGCCGGTTTCGAGAGGACGACCTATTTGAAGACTGTATGTGACGTAAGAATTTCCGGTTGAAGGATAAAAGGCCCGAAAGATCCACCATGTTTTGTTAAGTTGCAGATCTGAATTCAGACCGCGGGAAGAAGATGTATATTTAGCCATGAAAAAGAATTTATGCTGATGGAACGGCGAAAAGAATTTGAGTCGTTTATGAAATGGAGTGCAGGTTTGAAGATATTTCCCCTGAAGGAGGACTGGTTGGTCCGAAACGCGATCGTGTCGGGACTTTTTTGAATATATTCAGATGCGTATTGCTCCGTTGGATTATTGACTTTTGAGTGTGATGATTTATCTTGACTATTGCAATATGAACTTTAATGGAATGTTCATCCTATGAAAGATATTGGAGTTTGACAGCATTTATGAAGATTTTACATTTTAATATAAAAACAAGAAAATGCAAAAAAAGTTGAAGTTAAAAATAAAGTAAAGTAACCCATGACCAAATTATGAGTTTGATTGATATACAAACTCTGTGAGTGTGGGTCTTACTATTGAATAATATATGTGTTTGATCTCATATATGGCTATATTATAAAAAATAAAAATAGACCAGTGAAACCTATTTAGTTTTGTTACTATTCTGATCAACATGCTTTGGTAGACAATATGCCACAATTCATCTTAAGTTTTTGGAATATTGAAAAGGGGGCATTTTGTATATTTTTTGTTTTTCATATATTTCTTGCAAAGAATGCAATTGCAATTCCGTATGTCTTTTCAACAAGGGTTTCATTCATGAATCATTTTTAGCTATACCGCTGTTTTTTTCAAAAGTGGCACAGCATTTGGTCACTTGGTTCTAATAAAAAAAATCATTCTTTCTGCATATTAATTCACGATGGAAAATCCTGATGTTATGGGTTGTTTAGATTTGACCTACAGATTTCCAGTATTTCAAATTGACACTATTGCAGCAACCAATCAAAATGCCAGTGCTGTATGGCATTTTTTCAACAGAAGTGGAAATACTGAGGCATTTGCTTTGCTATCTCTCTTTAATTTGTTGTTGTAGACATTATGTCACTATTGAAACAAGTTTTGCAATTTGGAACTCTGCATTAGAGGGTAAGACACTCTTCAAACATCACATATTTGTGGAAGATATATATTTGTTTGAATATTGCTATGCAGACGTTTGCAGCTTTAGAAAGCTGAAATACTTGTTGTTTTCAATTTTTGAGTTTTCAGGAGGGTTACAAGATGGGGATTTAATTTAAACAACTCGAGCAGTAACAGCCAGCTCGACCCTTAGGCCGCGCGGGTTCACCCCGCCCTACCTCCGACGTCACCTGGAGGCATCGGCTTAAGGGCTCACCTGCAACACCGGATTCAACCTTTGCTCATTCTCATCGGACAACACCTTTACTGCTCCCAGCTTCAGGGCGGGAGCTTCGCCTGAAAACCACGCTGCTAGTTTGACTCGAGCAAATAACAGCCAGCTCGACCCTTAAGCCACACAGGTTCACCCCACCCCTACCTCCGATGTCACCTGGAGGCGTTGCTTAAGGGCTCACCTGCAACGCCAGAGGTGCCTTGTGCCAGAGCGTTGCGCTCCAAGGCGCGCTCCAAAGGGGCATGTCCCCTTCTGTGCCCCTTCATGCGCACCTTTATACTCTCCTCAATACTAAATTACTCTTCCTTTTCTATTTCAGCATTCATCTCTACTCTAGAGAATCGGCCATGAATATTCAACAATTACGGGGAATGGAAGATATGGACTATTACCCAAGAAACAACATGAACCAAGAAAACACCAACCTAATATCAATTTCAACAACAAGGATACATTAAAACACTCAATGCTTGTTTTAATATTATTTACCATTCTTCTCATTAATGCATAGTCCATCAGAAAGAAGACACCAATTATTTACGACTTAAAAATTTACCAGACATTATACTCATAACAGAAACATTAATTTATTTATTTATTTATTTGAGTGTTTTTGTATACCGGGATACGTTGGGAACATCATCTCGGTTCACAGATAACTTAAAATAGCAACAAGCTTTACAAAGAACAAGGAATAGAGTGAAGGTTAATAATAAAGGTAACAAAGAAATGCAAACAGGTAAACACAACAGGTTTTGTAACGAGCTATTTACAAAGTGTACATTGAAATGTTGTAACGAGCTATTTACAAAGTGTACATTAAATGAGGACATCATGACTGATTGGGGTAGGTATCAGAAAGAGTATTGCAGAAAACGTATTGTCGCGTGTGAGTTAAGGAGGTTGACATGAATGTAACAGGCTCCTCAACCGAAATTCTTCTAATTTCCACTAACATCTCAAACATATGCTTAATTTACAGTCCACCTGGCATATTGTCATCACAACTATCCTCCTTTCTCGAGACCATCTTAACTTTACCTTGTGACCTAGCAAACACCATAATTGCTGGAAATTTTAACATACATTTCAATAAACAAACATCACAATCATTAGTGATAAATTTGATAGATGCCTTATCTGGCCTTAGTTTGACAACATTATTAAACAAACCCACTCACAAAATGGGAAATACATTAGACCATCTTTGCTTTAATCAACAGAACTTTAACCTAATTTCTGAAATAACACCTGTACCATGGTCAGACCACTTTTTAATAAAAATCACAGGACAAAAAATCACAGTATAAACAATAGAATCAGTGATATGCAAACTCACACTCTATTCTTACAAAATGTATTTATTTATTTAGCATTTTTATATACCGACGTTCTCGATACCAAATATCAAATCAGGTCGGTTTACATAAAACAAAACAATCGCGGTGAGGCATTACAATAAACGGAGTTTCAGAACATGAGAATAAATATTAAATAAACAACAGTGACTCATTCAAATGACGAGAATCTATATAGTAAATAACATGTAATAAATAGATAATGGTGTAAATAACTAACTTGAAATAAAATAATAATAAATAGAATAGTATAAAATATATATGTAAAGACAACAGTAACTCGTATGATACGTGAAACATGTAGAGAATAACTAAGAATAAATGATGTGTTAATTTGGGATATACAGGTATCAGGGACCAATGTTATGTGCCTGGTTATGAGTAATGCATGGGCTAAAGAATTAATGCATCCACAAGTGGAACAATCAAACAGGTGGGCTGTCAAATAACGTGGATTCATGTGGAGATAACTAAAAATAAATGATGAGCTGAACAGTGACCAATGTTTATGTGTTTAGATATCAGTAATGCATGAACTAAAGAATAGGCTGCATCCAGCGGGAGGCCTTTCCCTACAGGTGTGTTGTAAGTGGGTTGTCCAGATGAGGTGGCTTTCACTAACATGGAGTTCTTTATTGAAACAACCATTCCCTTGTTAACTGAGAATCAATACTCTGATGAAACTGAAATGTTAGATTATTGGGATAAAACCATCACACAGAGTATAGACACCTCCAAAACATAATAAGAAAGGAAAAAACCTCCTTTCCTATGGTACTCTGATATATAAGATACTAAAACGCCAAACTCCACACTTATTTTTATTTATTTATTATTTTTTTATATACGACATTCGATCTGAGCGTCGCTAGAGAAAAAAAGCCCCATTACCAGAACGCAAGCAAGACTACTACGCCTGCCTCAAAATTACAAAAAAGAAATTATAAAGCCAAGAAAAATTCTACACATCCAAAATTCAAACTGCTAACGGGAACGCAAAGGTCTTATATAACCTCATAAAAAGTTAACATCACCCCAAACACTATTATCTTGCTATAATAGATGATCTATGCAACAATATAGCCAATCACTTTGAAAAGAAAACAGAAAACATATCAGTTGAAATTTCTACATTACTATACCTATACACATACTTCCTCAACAGAACACTCACTTTCTGAATTTCATACAATCAATATCGACACAATAATAAACATTCTAACCAGATCAAGACCATCTAACAGACGTTTTAACCCCTGCCCTGGCTACCTACTAAAAAACATAAAACCCATATTGCTCACTCAGGGCTAGATTTTAAAAGCCCTGCGCGCGTAAATCCTGCAGGATTTACGTGCGCAGGGCACTTGCACGCCGGCGCGCCTATTTTGCATAGGCCGCCGGCGTGCGCAAAGCCCCAGGATGCGCATACGTCACGGGGCTTAGTAAAAGGGGCGGGAGGGGAGCGTGTCCGGGGGCGTGTCTGGGGTCAGAGGGGCGGTCTGGGGTGGGTCTGGGGGCGTGGTGACAGTTCGGGGTGGGCTGGGAGGGCCGGTCCCGAGTCCCCCGGCACTGCGGCCTGTGCCGGAGGATGCCGAGGTGGCGCGCGCAAGTTACGCCTGCTTCAAGCAGGCGTAACTTGCCCAACAAAGGTAGGGGGGAGATTTAGGTAGGGCTGGGGCATGGGGTAGATAGGGGAAAGGAGGGGAAGGTGGGGGGACGCGGAAGGACAGTTCCCCTCCGAGGCCGCTTTGATTTCGGATGCGGCCTCGGAGGGAACGGAGGGCAGGCTGCGCTGCTCGGTGCGCGCAGGCTGCCGATTTTGCGCAGCCTTGCGTGCGCCAACCCCGGATTTTATAAGATACGCGCGGCTACGCGCGTATCTTATAAAATCCGGTGTACTTTTGTTCGCGCCGGTGGCACGAACAAACGTACGCACGGGTGTATGTTTTTAAGATCTACCGCTCAATTTCTAACATAGTCAATGCATCACTATCTCAAGGAATCTTTCCAAAATCCCTTAAAAAACATCTATATTACCAGTACCTAAAATTAAAAACAAAGATCCACTAGATGTCTCAAATTACAGACCTATTGCTGTTCTACCATCTATGGCAAAAATCATTGAATCAGTGGTGCTGCGTGAACTGTCGGATTACTTTGAAGATAACAACATACTACACGCCAACCAACATGACTTTAGGAAAGGACACAGCACAGAAACACTTCTTATCTCATCATTTGACACAGTCATCAGAGGCTTTGATGTTGTGATCCTGCCCGCGAGGAGCGTGGGCAGGCTCTTACCTTCACAGCCAGTCGGGCTGCTGACGCTGCTGCTTCTTTCTCCCTGAATCAGCTGGGGCCGTCCCCGCAGCTGTTGCCATGCGGTCGGCTCCTCTGCTCCTGTTTCTGCCTTCCCCCCGACGTGCTGCTGCGATCCCGGGACCTTTAGCCAGCAGGGCGGCCATCTTCGCCGGTGCCTGCTTCAGCCCGGGTCTTGCCTGGCAGGGAAGCGTCCCTGCCGGTGCCTGCAGCCTCTCACAGCTCCCTGCAGCCAGCACTTCTCTCTTCAGCCTTGCAACGTGGAGCAGTGCCTGCAGCCTGCTACAGCTTCCTGCTTTCCCTGCAGCCAGCCTTACCTCTCTCTGCTTCTTCCTGCTTTAGTCCCTGCGGCTGGGAGCTGCTCCAGTACCAGGGCTGCTCCGCGGCTTCCTTGGGCCCTCCACGTGGCTGAGGACGCCACCAGCTTCCAGCTCTTCTCTCCAGCTTCCTAGGGCGCGGGCACGCGCCTCTCTGCCTCCTCTTCAAGGGCCAACCAGGTGTGGCCCCTGCTGACCCCTCCCTGGGCGGTGTCCACCTCAGCTCTACTAAAGGGCTCAGTGTTCAGTCTGTCTTTGCCTTCGCAAGGAGTTGGTCACTCCTGAGATCCTTCGCTCCAGGAAGTCGTCCGGTGTTCCAGCACTTCTGCAAGGTCCTATGTTTCTTGTTACCTGTCGGAGCTCCTCGTCCAGTCCTGATGTCTGCCTGCCGTTCCAGTCCCAAGGTCTGTCTCTTGATCCAGTACTTGTGTTCCAGTCTTGATGTTCCTGCTGTTCCAGATGTCCATGTTCCAGCCCTGAGGTGTGTCTCCTGTTCCAGTATCTGTGTTCCAGTCCTGATGTTCCTGCTGTTCCAGATGTCCTTGGTCCAGCCCTGAGGTCTGTCTTACTCCTTGTTCCTGATTTCTGATGCTTAACCTGCCTTGAGCTGCCAGGAGTGCAGCGTATCTGCCTGAGCTGCCAGGAGTGCAGCCAAACCTTGCCTTCAGCTGCCAGGAGTGCAGCAACCTGCTTCTTCCCTGTGCTCTCCCGCTCTCAGCATGGTCCGCGACCAGCCTTCCAGGGCTGTGTAGAGCGTGCATGGGACAGGGTGGTCCGCGACTCAGTCCCGCGGGTGGTCTGAGTAGGGCGCCCTGAGGGACAGTGCCCATGTCTTCCTTCAGCCCTCATTCCTGACTCCACCTCTGTGCATCCAGTACCTCGTCCTGAGTCCACGTCTGTGCCTGTCCACGTTTATGCATCCTGCACCTCGTCCTGAGTCCACGTCTGTGCCTGAGTCCACGTCTATGCATCCTGCACCTCGTCCTGAGTCCACGTCTGTGCCTGAGTCCACGTCTATGCATCCTGCACCTCATTCCTGAGTCCACGTCTGTGGCCTGAGTCTACGTCGTTCCTGAGTCTCGTCTGAATCCATGTTCCAGTCTTCACTGCCCTGGCCTCCATCTGGCCTGCCGCTTCGTGCCATACCCTGCGGCAGGTCCGAAAGGGCTGGGAACGGTCGGAGGACTGTTCACAAGACCAACATTGCGCTGTTGGGTCTTCCGAAGCGTGCAGGTCGGAGGAGGGCCTGTCAGCCAGTCTTCCCTCCAGCTTGCTTCTGTCCAGCCCATGCTCGGGCATGCCACGCCTCCCGCGGCACCACTTCAGACCTCTCTGGCGTCGAGCCGCGGCCCAAGGGCACACACATCTCCAGGAGTGGGATCGCTCTCCTAGTGCTCCACAACATTGATACTCTCAAAGACTATATATGGTATTCCTCGACATATCAGCAGCATTGACACTCTAAATCATGAGATACTATTATCCAACCTCAAACAAATAGGTATAACAGGCACTGTACTAAAATGGTTCAATCATTCATATCGGACCGATCGCAAAGAATTACTATGGAAACTTCACATCTGACTGGGACAACCACTAAATCCGGCATACACAAGGATCCTCAATTTCAGCACTCTCTTTAACATATACCTCCTTCCATTATGCCTCTCCTATCTGGCTTAAATTATCATTTAAAATTTACGCAGACGACATTCAATTGCTAGTCCCATAGACTAACGCATGGCAACAGAATTTTCACTATTCACCTTTTATCTAACTTCAATAAAAATCTGGATGTCGCATAACAGATTAAAATTAACACCTCAAAACAGAATTGATTTTCCTTTCATCAGTCCCAGACTCAATATTTCAACCTCCGAAGAATTTTACATTCAATGATCATGTACTAGAAATAAAACCTTATGCAAAAAACTTAGGTGTTATCATTGATTCCAAATTATCTATGTCATGCAACATATCAACCTTAGTAATAAATCCTTCTTCAAGCTTCATATGCTAAAAAAACTAAAACCTTTATTGTTCTCCTCAGATTTTCGATCAGTAGTTCAAGCATTAATATTGACAATTCTAGATTATTGTAACGCACTATATTTAGGTTTACCCAATGCCACCATCCGCTCACTAAAGCTAATTCAAAATTCCACAGCTCGAGTTCTATGCAACTTATCCAGCACAGATCACATAACATCGACCTTACAACAGCTTCATTGGCTTCCCATATCTTATCGCATTTCTTATAAAATCCTTATGATAATACACAACTTACTATATAATGCTAACTCTGAATGGCTATGCTCTCTGCTTAGGATATAATAACCAACTAGACAACTACGTTCCATGGATAAATGTATTTTAGAAGTGCCATCAATAAAAACTGCGCGATTGGACATGACACGTGAATAAGCTTTCTCAGTCGCAGGTCCACGTCTATGGAACTCTATCCCAGAAGAAATCAGACTGACACAAACACAAAAGAATTTTAAAAATATTTGAAAACATATCTGTTTACTGCTGCCTTTAATATCAGTTAACCCTTTATTTCATTTAATAATTGACTTAATGCTAAGAACTGTTACTGAATATATATAACAAAGTTTGTAGTAATAATTAATTTGTTATTTTAACTGTGTGATATAGAATGAATGGTGCTGTTTTAACTATGTATGTTTTATTGTAAACCACCTAGACGGCCAGACCCTGACCATACCGCGGTATATAAAAACTTTTTAAATAAAATAAATTATTATACATAAAAGCATCATGATTTAATATATAGGAATATTCTTTGGCCAGGTTTTTTGATATTGACCATCTGCCATTTAGGGCCTCATTTTCAAAGCACTTTACCGCGTGCGATAAATTCGCGAATCGCGTTAACAGCTGTTAACGCGATTCGCGATGCAATTAGTCATTTGGTATTCAGGGGGCGGAGTTGGGGCGGAGCATATGTAAAGCGGGAACCTGTGTATCGTGGTGCGGTGAAACAACCGCAGTGTTAGCGCGGCTGCTATCGCGGATTTTAACTACAACTCCAACTTTGGCGTTATGGACTGCGCTACGGGCCAGAAAAGGATTATTGCCATCCACGGTAGGTCAGACAGCCTGTTGCAGCTCCCAGAGAGAGTTGAGAGAGAGAGCACCTTACTATATAGTGCCTATGCCCTACTAGGTATTTGAATCCCTATGGGATGGCCTACCTACTAACTCGGGGTGGGGATTAGGTATGAGCGTCGGGGGTTGGGGGCCACTTTGCATTCCACATGAGACCTACGGACAGAACAGTGGTCTCTAGTGCAGATTTGCTGGCCGTCGGAGTGAGAACGCTCACGTCCAAGCGGAGATTTGGCCAACATTCTCTCCACCTAGCATGTTGTTGGCCCAGGTAGAGTGTCCATCAAGCTAGGTAGAGGAAGAACGTTGCCCAAACCACTTCTTGGTGTGAGCGTCCTCACTCCGACGGCCAGCAAATCTGCACTAGAGACCACGTTCTGTCTTTAGGTCTCATGTGGAATGCAAAAGTGGCCCCCAACCCCCGACGCTCATACCTAATCCCCACCCCGAGTTAGTAGGTAGCCCTCCCATAGGGATTCAAATACCTATGTAGGGCATAGGCACTATAGTAAGGCGCTCTCTTCTCTCTCTCATATATGTTTTGGCGAAAACATCGCCGCACACGATGTTTCCCCACTGCACGAAAGAAGCCTCATTTGCATTGGTAACGCCCCCTAATGCGTTACCAATGCGATATTGGAAATAAGGCCCTTAGTGTTCTCACAGTTGAGAATCTCTAAGTGGTACAAGAAGTGTTAGCGTCTGTTCTTACCATTTTGTTAATATAAGTTGTGCACAGACATTATGTCCCAACTTAAGTAACTGTAGTTTTTGGAACACTGAACTCAGGGTATGATATATTTTTCACAATTTCTTTGAAATTTAACATATTTTCTCTTGAAGATCCTGTGCACTCTGGACATTACAATATAAATGATTCCCTGTCACAGCCGCAGATTGGCAAAATGCTGGCCAACGTTAGAGTTTTTTTCAAAAGGATGAATATTCATATGGAGTTCAATGCAAAGCACAGAAGGAATCAATAAATCACAGAAGTTACATTCTTTTGAATCACCTTTTTGAGAATACCATTTACTTTAAAAAGGGAGGTTTTTAAGACTTATGATTAAGCAGCCCAAATTGCTTTAGGCAATTTGTTTGCTACAGCTATTTATGAAGTCTTTTTTCCCTTCTCAAAAAATTGAAAAATTAATTTTATAAAAAATTATTTCGAATTTATTTGCCTTTTGGGGTTTCTTTAACTTTTTTTTGGTAATATTTTTTCACATATTGTATATATAGGGTACCCATTGTTTTTTCATATGTTTACTCTATTCTTAATAGATTCATGCAAATAACCACAAAGGACTGCTGAGCTCTTTGACCAAGCTGGAACCCTGAATTTTCCCAGGGAGGAGGCTTTGGCTATATAAAAGTTGCTGTAGCTAACAACTAAGGAGGAGGATGAGAAATATATGGTGCTGAGCCTAAAACAGGGGAAGGAGAAAGATTTTCTAGAAAGCCCTAGATATCCAGTAATCTCCTTTGATGGAAGAAGGACAATTTGTTACACCCATCGGTTGCAGATGGCTGCGACCTCTCATGCTCACCTCTTTTTTCCCTGCACTGTCAATCCTAGGAAGAATGGCGGCCTCCGCTAGCCAACGCCAACCTCCTCGGCGTTCCCAGGATGGCATGGGCGCTGCCAACTGCCATCTTGAATCTGGAATCACCTAAGGTGTGCGCGCGCACGCAAGGGCCTCCTTTGTACATGTCATAGCGAGAACCTCGGGGGCGTCCCTTCCCGATGACATCAACTCGCTGCTGTACTTAAGCTGACTGGCCCTCTGCTACTACGAGTTAGCAAGGAGTTCCCTCATTGCTGAATCCTCTCCATTCTTGAACTTCAATTCCAGATTCTCTCTTGGCGTGTGGACGTTCTAGGTACCCGCTCCTCGGGGGCCCTTTGTGTTCCTGGCTATCCACTCCTCGGAGGGCATTCATGGAACTACCTCTTGTGAGTACTTTCTACAGACTTCAATGATACCAACTTACTGAAGCTTCTCTACGGTGTACCCCGGTCCCAGGTCACTACCGTCCCTTCTTCAGTTGCAGTGGTTCCTGTACACCCTGTGTGGCAGGGTAGAGCTGTTCAAGCTACGTACTCCACCTCCAGGTTCCTGCACCTCTGACTACCTCACTAGCACCAGCTACTGTACAGACATCCTCAGCATACCCCGCTTCGCAGGCCACTACCGGATCTGCACTTCTGTGGTAACCTCTACTTCGCCCGAAGGGACTTCCTGGCGTACCCCGTGCTGTGGGCCACTACCGAACCGCTTCAGTGACATCACCCTTGGTATACCCCATTGCTCAGAACTGTGTTTTTTACATCTCCTGCTCTGTGGGCTCTGCCTTTCTTCCTAATAAAGTCTCTGCCCAACAGCTGTGTCCTGCGCTTCTGAGACCACATCTGCTGACAGTGAGGCCCACAGGGCTCCTCCCTGTGGGCGGTGACACCTCTCACCTTGGCCCAGGTTCACATTAATACAAAAACATAACACAATTATTAGACTGACCTCACTTAACTTGGAGCTGATTGGGCAGGAGAAGCAATAGCCAGAATGTAATAGAGAAAAAAAGAAGAGGAGGAGGATGAGCAGCCATTGCAATTGAGCCATTCAAGAAGTGTTCAGCTGAAGAGCCAGAAAACCAGTAAATGTAGATCTTCAGCTGATTCGCAGGCACCATGACAGCCCTGACAGTGCCAAAGTTTCTGTCTTTCAGTCCTTGTCCTGTTATGCTGGCCCTCATATCTCTACCAGGACTTGGTATGTCAGAAAAGGCTATGATGGTAACTTTCAAACCGGCATGTGGGCACACATTTGCCTGTGTGCCTTGGCCTGCACCCAGGGAGATGGCTATTTTATAACTTGCACATCTATAAGTTATAAAATAGTTTGGCTGCACACACACATGTGTCAAATTTTAAGTGGGCACATGAATGGGCTCACAAATCCCACTTCTACCACAGAAGTCAGGGGATTTTAAAAGTGGTACATGCCGACACCATTACCAGTTTACCAGTTCATCCATCGGTTTGCCCAGTTAACTGCTACGTCCTTTTGGTTTTATAGCCTGTACTACCCCCTAGTTACCTCAAACCCTTTGAATACCTATACAGTGCATCTCACTGCTTCAATGGCAGGGGGATGAAAAAAAGGAGGATTTATATTCAGACAACAACTAACAAAGACTAAATTGCACAGGCTGGGTAAACAAATAAGCATGGGAGTAGCTTGCTTGTTACGGTGGTTACTACCCTGAACCAATCAAGCCTGATACTTCACTTTGAATACATATACAGCGCAGCTCACTGCGTCAACGGCAGGGGGATGAAGAAAACAGGATTTATATTCAGACAACAACCAACATGGACTAAATTGCACAGGCTTGGTAAACAAATAAGCGTGGGAGTAGCTTGCTTATTGCAGTGGTTACTACCCCTTACCAATTAGGCTTGGATACTATACTTTGATGCAGCTCTAGCACTGCTCTCTAATCAATAGCGAGGGGTGGAAGGAAATTAGAACCAAAAAGTTACCAATAAGGGCCCTGAACTCAGCAGACTAACAGATAAGTATGAGAAAAATAGTGTGAAAGCTTGCTGGGACAGACTGGATGGGCCGTTTGGTCTTCTTCTGCTGTAATTCATTTCATGTTTCTAAATCTCTCCAAAATGCTCAATTTTCTTTTATACCTTATACTCTATCCTAGCAAAAGTACAGTGCCCTGCCCCTTCTTGAAAAGTTGTGAGATGTTGACAACCACACGGCATTTTCACAAGTGAGTATTGACACCCAACACAATAACATAGAAACATAGAAATGACGGCAGACAAAAGACCAATCAGCCCATCCAGTCTGCCCAGCAAGCTCCCACACTTATTTTCCATACTTATCTGTTTTCACCAACCACCAAGTTCAAGGCCCATGTTGGTAACTGTTTGATTTCAAATTTCCTGCCACCCCCTGCCATTGATGACTGAGAGTATGTTGGAGTTGCCATCAAAATTGAGCATAAGACTAATGGTTAAGGGAATTAACCGCTGCATCAAGCAAGTTACCCCGATGCTTGTTTACCCAGACTGCACAGATCAATGCCTTGTTGGATGTTGTCTGAATGTAAATCCTCTTTTCCACATTTCTCCCTGCCGTTGAAGCAGAGAGCAATGCTGTATATGCATTCAAAGTGAAGTATCAGGCTTTATTGGTTTAGGGTGGTAACCACCGCAATATGCAAGCTACCCCCATGCCTATTTGTTTACCCAGACTGTGTAGTTCAGTCTTTGTTGGTTGTTGTCTGAATGCAAATCCTCTTTTCCACATTTCCCCTTACCGTTGAAGCAATGTTGGAGTTGTATTAACCATGTGAAGGCTTATTGAGTAAGGATAGTAATCACCAGGTAGTAGCCACCATTCCAGCAAGCCACCCCCATGGTTCTTCTCTTCATTCCCATCCTCTAGCCTTTATGGATCCATAGTGTTTATTCCATGCCCCTTTGAAATCCTTCACAATTTTAGTCTTCACCACTTCCTCTGGAAGGGCATTCCAGGAATCCACCACCTACCACATGAAGAAATACTTCCTGGTGTTGGTTCTGTCTTCCTCCCTGGAGTTTCAAATCATGACTCCTAGTTCTACTGATTTTTTTCCAACGGAAAAGGTTTGTTGTTGACCAGGGATCATTAAAACCTTTCAAGTATCTAAAAGTCTGTATCATATCACCCTGCTCCTCCTCTCCTCCAGGGTATACATATTTAGGTTCTTCAATCTCTCTCACAAGTCATTTTATGAAGACCATCCAGCTTTTTGGTCACCCATCTCTGGACTGCCTCCATCCTGTCTCTGTCCCTTTGGAGATACGGTCTCCAGAACTGAACACAGTACTCCAGGTGAAGACTCATCAAGGCCCTGTACAAGGGGATCATCACTTCCTTTCTCTCACTAGATATTCCTCTCTCTATGCAGCCCAGCATTCTTCTGGCTTTAGCTGTCGCCTTGTCACATTTTTTTGCCAATTTCAGATCATTAGACACTATCACCCCAAGGTCTCTCTCCTGCTCTGTGCACATCAGCCCTTCACCCCCATCAAATACAGTTCTTTCAGATTTCCATACCCCATATGCATGACTCTTCACTTCTTGATATTGAATCTCAGCTGCCATATCTTTGACCACTCTTCCAGTTTCCTTAAATCCCATCTCATTCTCTCCACTCCTTCCGTGTGTGCACTCTGTTGCAGATCTTAGAATCATCCGCAAAAAGACAAACCTTACCTTCTATCCCATCAGCAATGTTGTTCACAAAGATATTGAACAGGACCTGTCCCAACACGATCCCTGCGGCACTCTGCTTAACTCCGCTCTCTCTTCAGAGTAAGTTCCATTTACCATCACACATTGTCTTCTGTTCGTCAACCAGTTTGCAATCCAGACCACCACCTGGTGGTCTGGATTGGCACTCACTCCAAAGCTTCTCATTTTATTCACAAGCCTTCTGTGTGGGACCATATCAAAAGCTTTGCTGAAATCCAAGTAGATGACATTGAGCACTCTTCCTCGATCCAATTCCCTAGTCACCCAATCAAAAAAGTCAATCAGGTTTGTCTGACAGAACCTTCCCCTGGTGAATCCATGCTGCCTCTGGTCCAGCAATTCTTCTGACTGTAGATAGTTCACTATTTTTTCTTTCAGCAGTGACTCCATTATTTTTCCCACCACTGAGGTGAGGCTAACCGGCCTGTAGTTTCCAGCCTCCTCTTTGACTTCCTGATACCCCACCAAAACCTTCCACGCGATCCACAAAGTTTACAAACCCTGAGAAGATAAGAACCCTAAACCAGGAATGCACGAGGTGGTCCAAGTAGTGGGCACTTCAAGTGGTGCCCAGCAGTGGTCCAAGCAGTGGGCAAGAGTCCTTGGTACCTTTGAAAGACACCAGCAAAAAAACTACAGAAGGTGGCTTATTTGCCATATGTTTTTCCCTGTTCCTGTACAAGCTGTGTTCTTACTTTGCTCACCTAAGTACCTTTAGTAAATACTGTATAGTAGCCTGCCCCATTGTAAGGTATATGCAGACATTTATCCTTTCATAGTTTGTACCTGCTATTTGAAAGGTTTGTCAACTGGGGTCAAAACAGCATTCAGGCTTGCTTTTTACTCCCCTAACCTAAACACACCCCTAGGAATGCCTTTTTTAACCCAGCTAAAAGTAGGCACACTGTAGTAGCCTTTACATTTATTTATTTATTTATTTACAGTTTTTATATACCGACATTTTATATCCCTTATTACATTAGGGGATTCATTAGCGCCTATTCAACCCACATCCGACTGCAAGTCGCACTGTATTGCATCAGCCCCATTGAGTGCTATCTTCTTAGTCCTCAGAAAAAGCCTCTTATATGAGGAAGAAAGGGAGAGCTAGGACTCTCAAGTAGTTCTGTGAAATCAAGAAGTAAGGTAACTCCAGCAAGAATCTGTGAGCTGTGTGGGTTTATTTTTTCTCCCTGTTTTCAACTGATACAGGCCGGCCTAGGTTTTGATTCTGGGTTTATTGCTATTTAAGCCTTTAACCTGTGGCAAGGAGCTGAGCCAGAACTATTTTTGTTTCAATCTTAACTATGGCCAGGAGACAGACTGTGTCCTTCTGGACCAAGATATTGAAAGGAGTTGTTGGAATCTAGAGAAAATAAAATCTACCTTACACCTAAGTTTTTAAGTTCCAGTTAAGACTGACCTGCAAGTGTGGAACCATCATACCCAGGTAAATGGCTTTGAAACTTGTCCTTCTCATATAGCTTATCCTAATAGAATTGATTTTATAAAATACTTGGAACTGTTCTACTATGCAAGATTTGTATGCAAAGCTGTGGTCTTTGTTTTCCCTACATTGTATTTACCATATAATACATTCAAACACCAATAACCCTAAGAAATAACAAAAAAATTGAGTTAGCCGAAAAAGTAAGGAATCTGGGAGTAATAATGGACCCAGAAATCAACCTGAAGCAACACATATCTATAAAAGTAAGAGAAGGATACGCAAAACTTATGGTCCTCAGAAGATTGAAACCATTACTCACACCCGCCCACTTCAGAACAGTATTGCAAACACTTATCTTTTCCAGCACTGACTACTGCAATGCACTCTTACTAGGACTCCCAAGCACATCGATAAGACCACTCCAGATACTTCAAAATACTGCAGCCAGAATACTGACGGGAAAAAAGAGGAGGTACCATATAACCAAAACTCTAGCAGACTTACATTGGTTACCCATCGAATACAGGATAAAATACAAGGCCTTATGTACCATACACAAACTAATATATGATAAAGAAGCAGACTGGCTAAACACAGCCTTACAAGTACACGTTCCACAAAGAAACCTCCGCTCAGCAAACAAAGCACTACTAACTAGGGATGTGAATCGTTTTTCAACGATTAAAATTATCGTCCGATAATGTTAATATCGTCTTAAATCGTTATAGAACACGATACAATAGAAATTCTAACGATTTATCGTTAAAAATCGTTAAATCGTGTTAGTGCGCACTAACGGGAGTTAGTGCGCACTAACTCCCAGTTAGTGCGCACTAACTCGATTTAGTGCGCACTAACTGAAAATGATACAAATAAACACTTTCCAGGTCACTGAAGGTCAGTTAGGAATGAATATGTGTTCCTATTGGCTGGCTGCCCTCTTATCTATTGATGTTACCAAGGTTACCACTGAGGTGATGGTTGGGGGGATGGGAAATGGAACTGGAAACTAACGAACACCAACAGAAAATGAAACAAAGTGTTCACACTTCCCAGGTCAGTAAAGGTCACTTAGGAATGAATATGTATTCCTATTGGCTGGCTGTGCTCTTATCTATTGATGTTACCAAGGCTAACACTGAGGTAATGGTTGGGGGGATGTGAAATGGAAACAGTTGGAAGCTTGACAAAAAAAGTAATGTAATGATCAGCACTCACGTGACTAGAACTTGTTTGTTTATTATTTTTGTTAGCAGGCACCTGAAATGCTAGTGCATGTTGAATTTGCCAATCACTGTGCATTTTAGAAAGGTGGTCCTGGCTGGAACTGTACACAGTTCAAATATATGTAATTGATTGTTGGTAAGTGTAGATTTTAAGTGATTTTCCTGCACACAGTGCCCTAACCCTGGCACCAGGGGTGTTGTGATCTTCCTGCACACAGTGCCCTAACCCTGATACCAGTCTGAGACAGCTCCCTCCCTGCATTACTAGTGAGAGGCTGGCTTCACAGACAGGGGGGAGCTGCCTGACCCTCACTCCTGACTTCCCCCATGTCCCAGCTAGTGAATGGTGTGTGGGTGAGGGGGGGGGGAGGATGGTGAAGTCTGAGACAGCTCCCTCCCTGCATTACTAGTGAGAGGCTGGCTTCACAGACAGGGGGGAGCTGCCTGACCCTCACTCCTGACTTCCCCCATGTCCCAGCTAGTGAATGGTGTGTGGGTGAGGGGGGGGGGAGGATGGTGAAGTCTGAGACAGCTCCCTCCCTGCATTACTAGTGAGAGGCTGGCTTCACAGACAGGGGGGAGCTGCCTGACCCTCACTCCTGACTTCCCCCATGTCCCAGCTAGTGAATGGTGTGTGGGTGAGGGGGGGGGAGGATGGTGAAGTCTGAGACAGCTCCCTCCCTGCATTACTAGTGAGAGGCTGGCTTCACAGACAGGGGGGAGCTGCCTGACCCTCACTCCTGACTTCCCCCATGTCCCAGCTAGTGAATGGTGTGTGGGTGAGGGGGGGGGAGGATGGTGAAGTCTGAGACAGCTCCCTCCCTGCATTACTAGTGAGAGGCTGGCTTCACAGACAGGGGGGAGCTGCCTGACCCTCACTCCTGACTTCCCCCATGTCCCAGCTAGTGAATGGTGTGTGGGTGAGGGGGGGGGAGGATGGTGAAGTCTGAGACAGCTCCCTCCCTGCATTACTAGTGAGAGGCTGGCTTCACAGACAGGGGGGAGCTGCCTGACCCTCACTCCTGACTTCCCCCATGTCCCAGCTAGTGAATGGTGTGTGGGTGAGGGGGGGGGAGGATGGTGAAGTCTGAGACAGCTCCCTCCCTGCATTACTAGTGAGAGGCTGGCTTCACAGACAGGGGGGAGCTGCCGACCCTCACTCCTGACTTCCCCCATGTCCCAGCTAGTGAATGGTGTGTGGGTGAGGGGGGGGGGAGGAGGATGGTGAAGTCTGAGACAGCTCCCTCCCTGCATTACTAGTGAGAGGCTGGCTTCACAGACAGGGGGGAGCTGCCTGACCCTCCCTCCTGACTTCCCCCATGTCCCAGCTAGTGAATGGGGTGTGGGTGAGGGGGGGGGGGAGGATGGTGAAGTCTGAGACAGCTCCCTCCCTGCATTACTAGTGAGAGGCTGGCTTCACAGACAGGGGGGAGCTGCCTGACCCTCACTCCTGACTTCCCCCATGTCCCAGCTAGTGAATGGTGTGTGGGTGAGGGGGGGGGGAGGATGGTGAAGTCTGAGACAGCTCCCTCCCTGCATTACTAGTGAGAGGCTGGCTTCACAGACAGGGGGGAGCTGCCTGACCCTCACTCCTGACTTCCCCCATGTCCCAGCTAGTGAATGGTGTGTGGGTGAGGGGGGGGGAGGATGGTGAAGTCTGAGACAGCTCCCTCCCTGCATTACTAGTGAGAGGCTGGCTTCACAGACAGGGGGGAGCTGCCGACCCTCACTCCTGACTTCCCCCATGTCCCAGCTAGTGAATGGTGTGTGGGTGAGGGGGGGGGAGGGGATGGTGAAGTCTGAGACAGCTCCCTCCCTGCATTACTAGTGAGAGGCTGGCTTCACAGACAGGGGGGAGCTGCCTGACCCTCACTCCTGACTTCCCCCATGTCCCAGCTAGTGAATGGTGTGTGGGTGAGGGGGGGGGGATGGTGAAGTCTGAGACAGCTCCCTCCCTGCATTACTAGTGAGAGGCTGGCTTCACAGACAGGGGGGAGCTGCCTGACCCTCACTCCTGACTTCCCCCATGTCCCAGCTAGTGAATGGTGTGTGGGTGAGGGGGGGGAGGATGGTGAAGTCTGAGACAGCTCCCTCCCTGCATTACTAGTGAGAGGCTGGCTTCACAGACAGGGGGGAGCTGCCTGACCCTCACTCCTGACTTCCCCCATGTCCCAGCTAGTGAATGGTGTGTGGGTGAGGGGGGGGGGGAGGAGGATGGTGAAGTCTGAGACAGCTCCCTCCCTGCATTACTAGTGAGAGGCTGGCTTCACAGACAGGGGGGAGCTGCCTGACCCTCACTCCTCCGGGGTGATCTTCCTGCACACAGTGCCCTATCCCTGATACCAGGGGTGTTGTGATCTTCCTGCATGCAGTGCCCTATCCCTATTAATACCAGGAGTGTTGTGATCTTCCTGCACGCAGTGCCCTATCCCTAATACCAGGGGTGTTGTGATCTTCCTGCATGCAGTGCCCTATCCCTGATACCGGGATGTGTGCAAGAAGATCCCAACACCCCCGGTATCAGGAATAGGGCACTGTGTGCAGGAAGATCACAATACCCCTGGTATCAGGGTTAGGGCACAAGTTCTAGTCACATTGACTGATCACATTACTTGTTTTGTCAAGCTACCAACTGTTTCCATTTCCCATCCCCCATATACTGTCAGTGGGAAGCTTGGTAACATGAATAAATAAGAGGGCAGCCAATAGGAATACATATTCATTCCTAAACTGACCTTAACTGACCTGAAAAGTGTCAAATTGTATCATTTTCAGTTAGTGCGCACTAATCGGAAAAAACGATTTTTAACGATTTTTTAACTAAAAAATCGTGCCTAACACGATTTTCTTGCCCTGCCACACGATTTCTATCGTTAAGACGATATGGAAAACGATTCACATCCAATCCCTTCAGTAAAGTCAGCAAAATTAACCCAAGTGAGAGAAAGGGCTTTATCATTGGCTGGGCCCATACTATGGAACACGATGCCACCCGAACTCAGATTACAGAATAATCTCAAAACTTTTAAGAAAAATCTAAAAACATGGCTCTTTAAAAAAGCCTTCACTAAAGAGTGTGGAGGGTAGAGAATGAAAGTACAGAGTAATGCAGATGAGAATGAATTTACTCAATCCTACATTTAAGAAGTAATATCTCAAAGAGATAGTAACTCAATAACATACCTGGACTTGACCAACATTACTCAAATAATGATTTTAATTATGAAATTGTAACCGAACTTTATTGGCACCTGTTAGAATGTACGATATCCTAGATTTACCAACCTTAGTCTATGTGCCTATTTGTAAACCGTTGCGATGGTATATAACTTAGCGACGGTATAGAAAAGTTTTTAAATAAATAAGTAAATAATAGATAACTTTATATCCTTTTTATAAAAGACTCTGTAATGATGGTGAAATGTGGTTGATACTCCTTAGAACTATGTTTGTAACCTTTGCATATGTAACCCTTTTCTTGAAAGGGGCATTACTCTTCCAGGGCACACAAAAATAATTTATTTGGGGTGGACTGCACTGCCACTTATCTCCTCTGGCTGGTTACACCTCAGAAGTGAGTCCTTTCTGTGGGGGAAAAGCTATTGCTTGTGGCCCAGGCAGTGAGATGCTGTCCATATCAGTGTTTAGCTGTTTATATTATATAGTGCTGTGGTGATGCTTTCCTGGGACAGATGAAAACAGGACACAGGACTGGGGTTTCTCCTCTGCCTGGTCCCTTGTCTCTGGTGGCTGTGGGCCACCGGCTCCATCCTTGGGACACCCCTGGTACTTCTGGCTCTGCTACTGCTCCCAGCGCTCCGCGCCAGGCCTCTCCGCATGGCCCGTGGAGAGACGCCGTTCCGACCAGCGCCGCTCCCCTCCCTAGGCACACGCGCACACGCACAACCAGACCTTAAGTAGGGCCCATGTTGGGAACCTAGCCGCAGGCCCCGGATGATGACGTCAGCGGAGCTCCAGTATATAAGGCCGGTCCCCAATACCTCAGATTGCCTTTGCAACAGGTCCGCTCGCTTGTCAAGTGCTCGTTGCTTCTGCTGTTCCTGGTTCCTAATCCTGAGTATCCTTGTTCCTGATTCCTGATTCCGGTGTTTCTTCGTCTCCCCTTCAGACTACTGACCTGGTTTGACCTCTGCATTGACTGACTACTCCATTGCCTCTCTCCAGCCCTGGACCTCTGCATTGCCTGACTACTCTATTGACTCTCTCCAGCCCTGGACTTCTGCTTCATCTGACCATCCACTTGCTTCTCTTCTTGTCCAGACCTAAGCCTTGATTGCCACCGCTTCCAGATTGCCGCCAGCCCTGAACCCAGCTTGCTCAATGACGCCTCTTCAGCCCTTGTCCTGGACATGGCTTATTCAGGCTTTGGCCTGCTCTTGCTTGGGCGCCCTCTGTCTGTCTGACTGTGTTCCTATTGGCGCCCGGGTCTCCGGGACTCCACCTCGTCCAGTACAGACTGATACCCTTACCTGTTGCTGTCTCTGGGCTGACCTTGATCCATCCATCGATGACCACCGACAGAGGCCACCTAAGTCCAGCCGGCCCCGGCACCGAAAGGCTCAACCCGTGGGGAATGAGGGATGGTATTGGTGAAGCGCCAACCAGCCTCTATCCATCAGCCCTCTCTGCCTGCCGACGGTGGGGACCTGTAGGATCATTCCTATGGGTAGCATCAACCCAACCTCATCCCAAGGGTCCACCTCCGGTGCAACACCCACCATAGGCAGTTTGGCATGCCTGTGCCAGAGCATACCTGGAATGGCTAGGTCAAACAAAACAGGTTGTGGGTCACACCTCCCAGGAATAAACTTACATCTGTAGCACTTGTAGGAATAAATCATTGCCTAAATCTGACAAATGGACTCTGGTGCATACAAGTCAGAACAGTGTACATTAACCCATCAAGCCATAGGTGGTATCCACCGATCTCTTGCATGGTCTTGGCAACTTGCCGGTTTGATAGCATTGGTGCGATAACGTTCCCACCAACTGCTTCTGATCATGCGGTATGATTTTGGACCAACAGATTCTCATGTTGGGCTATTCTGCAGTAAACTGGCTAAGATCATCTCTGATGTTATTCAGCAGGAAGAGACCAGTATATTTCCCCAGGTTGTTAACACCCAGATAAATGATGAGGAAGTCCAGCAGAAGTGCAGCAGCTTCCTTGGCTCATAACAGTTGCCCCAATTGCCAATGCATGGCCCCACGTACAAGCCAACAAACCGTCCACCCTTTTTTGGTTAAACCAAGATTCTGTCCGAACTTCCCTTCCGCTGCCCTTCAGTATGCATTGTTTACAAAAGAATGACTGATGATCCACAAGGAATTAGTTTGACAGAAGGCAGCTGGATGGAAGGAAGCATAATGTTAGACTTCTGCAGCTGCCCCTGATGTGAGCCCCATTGCTCTATCACTGTAGAAAATGTAAGAAGTGTAAGCCTTGGATCACCACTGCCCCAGTAGCTATATGGCTGCTTTAGGTAGACTGGCAATGGCCATGTAAGAAGCTGCATCAATAAGAGAGCAATGCATACCAAAGCATTTGCTGTCCACAACTGCTGTTACAAAAGGCCTTTGTAAACACCACTGCAAACTGATATCTATTAAGTAGCAAGGTATCCAGGAGGAGCAAGAAAAATCCCGCCATCTCCAGGCGTATGGCTGCATAGTTCATCTGGCCTTGACCAGACATGTCTCCAAGCCAGGGACTACTGTCAAAGTGTTGAACTGCTCACGGGCCACTTGGTCTATCTTTGACTGCCATAGGTGCAAGACCAGCTTGTCATCCATGATAGTAATATCTAAGTGGCACAAGCCCTTCAGGCGTATGGCTTTTCTTGATGGAGCTGTTAATTTGTTCATGCGCAGCTCTCCAAAGAATGCCAGCAAAAAGGCTGCCTGAAACAGCATGGTCTCGAAGTCATTAGTGGTAATCTCGGGCAATATGCACCATAACTGCTGCAATAGCTCATGAGTGAGTGGCCTGTGGGTAGCGTGGTGAGGAAACGATTCTCTTGCCCATCCTTGCATATCTTTCTTTTCTGCAAAGGATTGTATGACTTCGCGATCACCTTTCAGCTCACTGAAGAAAACCAGGGCTGCAAGCTGTGAGCAAAACATATTTCTGGATAGTCCCTGTTATTTAACATGGACAATGTTCAACATGTCATCCGAAACTTGCTGCCCTGACCATTCATTCTTGTATAGGAACTCAGTCATCCTGTCATAATTCAAGATGTAGGCATTCCAAGTGTAAGGGGCAAGTGATTGTTGCAACATTTCACATTCAGTTTGGTTCCAAAGGCACACAGCTGTGCAGGAACCTCTTGTCTGATCACAACCATCTCAAGGGCCAACAGACTCAACAGGGACCACTTTCAATGAGAGAGAGAGAGTCCACGATCTCATTGATATCTCCAGGAAAATGCCTCACTCACACAATACTCAAATGCAGGCAACACAGCACAAAGTCTCTCAACAATTCAGATACCAGGAAACATTTGGAAGTCTGCTTGTTGACAGCATACACAACACAGCATTGTCACATCAAAAGACCACTTGCTTGGACTGCAGAACCTCCTAGACATGAATAGCTACCACAATGGGGAAGAGTTCAAGAAAGTTGATGTTTTACCACCCACTCGCTTTGCCAGGAAGCCACACACCACGCTCATCTAATGTACACTCCAAATCTTATGCCTCCAGAAGCATCCAAGTACTAGGGTATGCAGAGCTAAAAACTTCAGTTTCATTTTTTGGTTCATTTACAGGAGATTTCTTTCCTACAAATTTTGGTTCATGAAATGTTTGATTTGTTTCATTCAAACATTAAAAAGAAAAAAAAGAAAAAGAAAACAGGGCCTCCCAGCCCCAATACCTCACAACCTTCCCACCCACTCAGAAACATGCTGGGGCCAAGGTCCTGAAGCTGGGGCCTTGATCAGGACCCAGGCCATACACCAGGACCAGACCCAAAGGCTGGATCTTGATGCTTGGGACTTGACTTAAGCCAGAGCTTGGCCTGGAGGCTGGGCCTGATGCCAGGGATTTGACCCAGACTCAGGTCTGAACCTAGAGCCCGACCTGGAGTCATGGGTCCAGATGCCTGGGCCTTGGCCTAGGCTGAGGCTTGGATTCAAGCCCAATGCTGTGGCCCGGCCTGGAGAACGGATCCTCATGCAAGGGCCTCGACCTGGATCCAGGCCCGTCTTGGGCAATGCCATATATCAAAATGACACCATTCGCTGGGGTGAATGCACCAGAGATAATTAACTCTGGCACTACCCCAGTGGACGGCTTCGGTTGGCATAGAAGATCCGAAAAAAGTAGAAGCTGAAGAGAATCTCTGAAGCTTAGGCTCTGGGACTTGGCCTGACCCTGGACTGAGGCCCAGCCATCAGGACTTGGCCTCTGGACCAGGCCCCGGGGTCAGGCCTGGGTTCAAGCTGAGGCCTTGGCATTGGGATCCAGCCTTTGGATTGGGTCCCAGCATCAGTCCTGGATCTGGGTCAAGGCCCCGGTGTCAGGACCTGGCCTCCAGGCCAGGCTACTGTGTCAGCCTGGGTCTGGGTCAAGGCCCCAGAATCAAGATCCAGCCTCCAGATTGGGTCCCAGCATTGGGCCTTAGTTTTGGCTGAGGCCCTGCCTTTGGGACCCAGCCTTTGTTGGATACCCAATGGATCAGGTAAGCTTGTTTCAATTTTTCTGGGGTCTACACCAAGGCCGTGGCATCAGCCCAGGCCTAGGCCAAGACCCTGATGTTGCGCTCTAGGCCACATCTCCTGCTTTGGACGTCGGTATTTGCCCTAGGTGAGGCCTCGACTTCAGGCCTAGAGTAAAGTACCAGCTTCATGCTCAGGTGTAGACTGTGGCTCCTGTTTTGGGCCTCAGGCTGTGCCCTAGACGAGGCCTAGGCTTGGGCCTAGGTGTAGGCCAGTAGTGTTTATTTAAAACAAAGCAACTGATAAGGTTTGTTTCATTCAGGGTGTCCTCAATTTTAGTGTCCACAATGTACTTACCACCATGAGGAAAGGAAGGTCCTCTATAAAACTGGGCCTGGAGGCCCTTCTATGCTCATCTGAGCTTCTGATTATTCCTTATAAGAAACAACATTGCTTCATTTCTCACCATGAGGGATGCCAGTCATAGCACATCCCTAATGGTGAAATTAGGGTACATGCTAGGAGGACCCATCTTGGAATGAGCAAGTCCTGTAAGAACCGGAAATTCACGTGTGCATGGAAAAACATACATGGATTCATTAGCAATTTGGCAAAAGTATACATGCATATGAGTTCACATATGCACAAATATTTATGCAATTAATTCATATCTGCATGTATATTTACTCTTAAAGATATGCATATGTTTTTAATCTGCGTGAGTATATGCGTGCAGATTATAAAATTCAAACATACTTGTGTGTTGCACCATATACATGCTTATATGGGGCTGCACGCAGTTCTTTGGAAAGTTATCATTTATGGAGGTAATTTTCAAAGGAATTATGCTTATAAATGTAACATACTATCAGCAATTTTCAAAAGCCCATTTACTCACTTAAAGTGCACTTATCTGTGTAAAACCTATTGATAATTCAATGGCATATATTGTAGCAATTTTCAAAAGCTCGCCTACACACATACTTTGCATTTACTTGTGTAAATCCCAGTTTTAAGTATGCAAATCCTTATGTAAATTACCCCAATGTGCATAAATTATCTTGGCAAAACTGTGTGCAACAAATAACAGGTGTACATGTGCATAGATTTACTCAGATAATTTTCAAAGCAGACTTCTGAGTAAGTCTGCTTTTAAAATTCTTGCAACTTATGTGCATATTTTCCGACTATTACGAAATTACCACCTTTGAGTCAATCTTCAGTGTTAATACTGTATTCAGCAGAAATATCAGAATTTCAAAATGCCCATAAGGTCTAATTATAAGAAAAGTTTGTTAAGCAATTATGATAAATGTGACCTTCGATATCAGTAAAAGAGTTTTAAATTAAGTTCACACAGAAAGAGAAGTGAGGTATTAAAGATTTTATAGCACATTGAAGAATGCTGAAATGAGCTTTCCTTTTTGACTGCCATCTATCGGGTGTAATTTTGAATATCCCATTGGCACATCTGCTTTTTGAATTTCAATAAATCAGGAAAAACATTTCTTTTGCAAGTCATTCTTGGAGTTTTACCAAAGAACTAAAGACAATTGTGAGACTGGGCTTGCAAATAGCAAATGAAATTTAATGTGGACAAGTGCAAAGTGATGCACTTAGGGTAGAGTAACTCAAATTATAGCTACATTAGGAATTACTATTCAGGAAAAGGATCGAGGCATCATCGTTGATAATATATTGAAATCTTCTGCTCAGTGTGCAGCAGCAGCAGCAGCCAAGAAAGCAAATAGAATGCTAGGAATTATTAGGAAAGGAATGGAGAATAAAACAGAGAATATAATAATGCCTCTGCATCACTCCATGATGCAACCTCAGCTTGAGAATTGTGTGCGCAGTTCTGGTCACCACATCTCAAAAAATATATAGCAGAATTAGAAAAGTTACAGAGAAGGGTGACCAAAATAAGGGGGATGGCATGATTCATTCCCCATGAGGAAAGGCTAAAGAGGTTAGCACTCTTCAGCCTTGAGAAAAGACGACTGAGTGGTCTATAAAATAATGAGTGAAAGGAACCAGTAAATGTTAATTGATTGTTTACAAAGACTAGATGACACTTATTTACTAGGTGATACATTTAAACTAATAAGAAAAATACTTTTTTACACAACGCATAATTAAGCTCTGGAATTTGTTGCCAGAGAATGTGCTAAAAGTTGATAGTGAAGCTGCTTTTAAAAACATTTGGACAATTTTCTGGAAAAAAAAGACCATAAACCATTATTAAGGAGGAGTTGGAGAAATCTATTTTTTATCCCTGGAATAAGCAGTATGGAATCTATTTACTCCTTGGGATCCTGTCAGGTATTTGTGACCTGGATTGGCCACTGTTAGAAAAAGGACACTGAGCTTAATGGACCTTTGCTCTGACCCAGTATGGCAAATCTTATGTAATCTGCTTATAATCATCTCTAGTAATACTTGTACTTTTTCAAACTTTTACTTGTGATCACCATGTTAGTCCACTTGGATATGCAAAAGTAAGGGTCAGACAAGTTGCAGGTGATATCTTTTTTAGGGTAAACTTAATACATCTGTGGCTAGCTTTCTAGTGATATTCTCTCTTTACCAGGTCAGTGAGCTCATATTTCCTCCCTGATCTGGTGAACTCTCAAAAGCTAGTAACAGTTGTATTAGTACAAAAAGAGGTATCACCTACTACTTGTTGACCTTCCTAAAAACTTTCAGATGAACCTTAAAAGTGATTAGTATGCATATATCGTTATAAATGGGCTCGGAGAAGAGTGCAGAGGTATCTGTTGACCCTTTCTAAATGTTCTGTCTTGCTGCTCCTCTTTCCAAAAGTATCATTGGAAGGTGTGTGTGATGTGATACTTCAGATGCAGAGCATAATTTAGTATATTAATATAGAATGACTAAAGACAAAAATATCAGTTGGATGCAAAAGGAGGGATCTTCTCAATCAAAGGAATGCGTAGCTGGTCTCTCAGGGCAGAGTAGTGTTAGGTCTTTCCCCATAGATATGAGAAACATTCTAATAAGAAGAGTTCATTAAGAGTATCGTGGGTGGGTCAAAGAGATAAAAATTATAAAAAAGGGGACAACACGAGTCCTAAGGAGAGGAGAGACATCTTGGAGGGAGATTAGGAGAGGTAGCTAAGGGGCTGCTACCTGATTTGGGGCTCTGTAGTGAAGCAAGAAAGAGATGTGTGTTCTTTTGACTTGATCCAAACCTTAGGTATCATGGAGAACACTGATCTTGTCAAGCCTATCATCTGTAAGTAACTCTGAGGACAAAAAGTTCTCTAATATTCCACTTGGGCTTGAAGAGGTAGAAGTCTTTTCTGGGAATACCAATGGAATCCAACACTTTTGAACCTTACTTAAACAGCATAAGGAGCTGTACCTGTAATCTTATTGCGTTTGTTTTTTGTACTACCTTTGCATATATGTTTTGATCACTAAATTTCTTTCTGTTTGGAACAAAACTCTGGGATTATGGACTGTTTATTCTTGGAGAGTGATTCCTTATGGGGCCCTACAAGTTAATCCTGTCTTCATCACAGAATCTGTAAAAAGTGGATCAGTGTTTAGCAGTGCTTAGAAGATTACAAGAGCTTATGACCTACCCCCAAAATTGTTGAAAAAAAACAGAGCTGGTCTATAAAGACAGCAGCACATTTAGAACTGTAAGTCAATCAAATTAGAGCATCAATCATAAGGCCCCACTTTCAAAAGCATTTTCAAGATTAAAACTGGATTTTACATGTGTATATGCACTTTATGTGTTTAAATGAGTTTTTGAAAATTGTTACAATATATGCCATTGAATTGTCAATAGATTTTACCCATGTTAAGTGCACTTAATGCAGGTAAATGGCTTTGGAAAATTGCTACAATAATATATTACATTTACATGCATAACTCCTTTGAAAATCCACCTAATAACTGATTAATCAAATTTAGGAGAACATGGCAACCAAATTGATTTGTGATGAATGCCTAGCAACCTCAAAATATGCAGAAAACAAAATAATGAGAAAAGCTACATTTCAAAATCCTATAGCAATAATTTTCCACAGAAAAAGTATAAAAATGAAGACATAACCAACAGGCAGAGAGAACCATCAAAACCATCTGAAGAGGAAAACACACTGCAGAAAGGCCCACCCATCCCAAACAGAATCAAAGAAACATTTTATGAAGAAACACCTTCAGGAGAAAGTCTCAAGGGAGAGATCACTTACAGACAAGAAGAAAGAAGGATACATTCTAAAACAGTAAGCAAATGTTTATGACGCCCTCACCCCCCCCTCCCCCCAAGTGTGGATGCCACTAATAACAGGCACCAGAGGCACTCGGCTGGTCGGCTGCCCCCCCCACCCCCCCCCAGCACCCGTGCCTCTATATTTACCTTCAATGCTTCAGGCTGGTGATGCCTCCCATCGTGAAGGTGCTGGCCTCATGGCAGGACACATTGGGAGGGGAGGGCATCAAAGGGAGTTCCTCAACAGCAGTGGGATGATGCGGCCTCTCCTTGTTGGCCCGGCGCTGATCGCACTGATGTTCCAGGAACGCAACTCTGTGCCAGGCCTCCCCATTGGATGAGAGGGGCAGCATGGTGATGTGACCAAGGGTCGGGACCAGTGGGAAAGTTAAATCCCACTGGCTTCCTCGGCCCATCCTCTTCTTCCTTGGTTCTTGGTTCTGTCATTTCTTCCCTGCAGCGGCAGCCTCACCTCGACCAGCATGGTAACAATCAGCCTGGGGTGTACAGACTCGATCACAAGCAGCCTGAGCTTTGGCAGGTGTAAGATTTAAAAAAACAAAAAACCCCAGAGTATTTGTAGGTTTGTACTACAGTGCTTTAATACAGGCTCTGGTGGCACATTTGATAGTGCATGGTGCTTCTGAGCAGTGGAAGTTGTGAGTTTGTCTTACCTGGAGAGATTCTCAAAAAAAAAAAAAAATGAAGACATTAAATTACAGCATAAGGGCTTGCGTTTTTAACTGGCTGGTGATTTTAAAAAATACATATATATTACAGAGGCAGGCACAGTCAAAGTGCACGACAAGGCTGATACCCAGGAGATAGCCCTGCCACCTCACGCTGACCTGGCCACAACAAGGAACCAGACTTCAGCTCTCTATAGCCAATATGTCTCAGACCCCAATGCCTATTGGTTTCTGGGTGCCGACACTTATTGGGATCGGGTACCATCCCTGCCCCAGACTCCAGCAGCGTGCTATACCCACAGGCCCCCATCCCTAACCTCGAGGTCCCATTCATCAAGGTCACAGTGGGATCTCACTAGGGAGGATCTGGCATGAAATGCTAGCAGCATGGATTGACATAGGTCACTATCCCAAACCTTATCAGGATCTCATTCCAAAAGGTCCTGGGGGGGCCTTCCAGGTGCTGAAACTGAGCTAAGCCCCCACAGTGCAACTTGGTGTAGGTTACTGTTCTGAGGTACCTTGAGGTCCATTCAAGAAGATCCTGGAAGAACCATACCTGCGCCAGTCAGTGCTAAGCCTTTGTAGCGCCCCTTGGCCTTGGTCCCTGCCACTTACAACCTCAAGGTCACATTCAAGGATATCTTGGAGGGATCCTAGCCCTCAGTACAGGCACCAAAGACATGGATGTAAGGATTATTACTGGGTAGAGCGCTGCGGCCATTGATACAGAGGCAGATTCCCATATCACAGCCCATGCACTTGCTCTGCTCATCAGAGAGCATGCTATTACTCTCAATGCAGGCATCAATTGCCCCATTATCATGGCAGAGATTTCTCCCTGTGCAACTATTGCAGGAGATCATCAGAATACAGACATTCGTCTCACCAGTCAAATTGTCACTATGATGCTCACTACAGTCGTAGAACTCCATTGGATAGCATCCCTTGCATTATGGTCACAGCACTATCACCTCGGGGATTCCCCCATTTGTAGGGTGTAGGTGTCATGCCTACAGACATAATGCCTGTACCAATATTTGGATCCAGTGTGGGCAACCCGACTCAGGTCTCATCTCCAGGACTCGTGGCTCCACCAGTGGTCACAGTGCCAGATGCAACGTTATTGTCAAGTCAGGGTGAGTCCATACTTCTCAGGGCAGATGACCTGAAGCATCCAAGCTGTGGTGGGCAAGACAGGCATAGGCACCAGGACCACAGGCATTCTTCTACAACTTCCAGTGCTTCATTGCTTTTATCATCCTCTGCCTCCAGTTCAGCATGGTCCTCCTCAATAGCAGCCAAGCCAAATGAGGCAGCAGCCAAGCCAAATGAGGCGGCAGCCTTGGGGTCAGTGACCATGACTTGGGCAGAGCACAAACTGTGGGAAACAGTGCCTAAGTCTCTCCACTTTGCATTAGACACCGGTACTATCTAGATATTTTTCATTTCCTGGAGGGGCACAGGAAAAAGGAGCAGACGAGGAGAGAGAGGAAGTGTGAGATGTATGCTAATAAGCCACTGCAGAGGGATATTGTCAATTGGGCATGTTCCCTCTCCCGTATGGCCTTCATGATTGTCCATGCAGACCCAGCCATTATGCAACCCCTGTAGTTATTTCGACTCTATCTTAGGTGTGTACAAAAAGTATAGCGGGTTTGCATAGCCCAACTACAATGAAGCTTTTTGGGAAAGAATGGTGGGTAAAAATACCATTTCGTGGAGCACACATGTTAGCCTGTGGCTCACAAAAATGATAACCAGTGCTTTGATGCCAAGGCAAATCCATGGTACTTTTACAACTCAGTGGGCAAAGATTTCAGTCAAAGCAATCCCCGGTCCCTATTGATCTGTGTTGGCGATTCAGTTGGTGGGCATGTTCAGTGGCCGATTCCCATTACAAACACCTTTGCAACAGGTGTGCTGCCCTTCACCCAACAAAGAAATGCACCTGAAAGGGCCCAAAATGAAGGAATCAGTTTCACCATCGCACGTTCCCTGGTGCAGTGGCAGCAGATGCTCCCTTTGCTGGCATGTTATCTAAACAGGGCGGCAATGCATATGTTGCTGAGCTGCTTCCATGAGGGTTTTGTCATTCCGTATAAGGGCCATAGACACACTAGGGAGGTACCCAATGACCTTTCATGGCCTGGATGGCTGTTGTGATTTGAGAGAAGCTGGTGGGGGAGAAGCAGCTGAGGTGCATTCCATGCCCATTTTTTAGGCCCCCGTTTGAGCCCCTTGAATCCCCCTTAGTGGTGATGTCAAAAAATAAAGGAACCCAGCAAATACAGGCTCATTCATAACCTGTGATGTATGTTCTGCAATTCCTCCTGACTCAGTTTGTGTGCTTTTTCCTCTTCCTCTTCATCTAGATGATCTTCTAGTCCCTCCGGAGGAAGCAATCCCCTGACTTTGGCTAGGTTATGAAGCATGCAGCATGCAAGAAAAATCTCATGGACTTTACATCTCTCCAGGCAGTGGAAACATGTTTTGGTAGGCCAAAGGTTTTCTCGATGACTGCCCTTGTTGGCTGGTGATCCCTTTTGTAGCAAACATCTGCAGTGGTCCAAAGGTTTTCTCAATGACTGCCCTTGTTGGCTGGTGATCCCTTTTGTAGCAAACATCTGCAGTGGTCCGTGGGTTAGCTAGCTAGATCCTGAGCCAGGGTTTGAGTGGATATCCTCTATCAACTGTAGGAGAGATCATAGAGAAGAGCAGAATTAGATATTACTTAGTGGTGGGTAGTGGGGTAGTTCACTGGTTGAGATTGGAGCAGTCCTCCTGGTACAGTGCTGTCACTCCACCTAGATATGAGGAAGACAAAAAGAAGAAGTTAATTGCTGAATGGTGCCAGTGATAAATAAGGATAAATAGGGATGTGCAGAGGGACGCTGCCAGTATTCAAAATGGTGCCGATCGCCTTTGCCCTCACTAAGTCACAGGGGCCGACCGTCGGTACCTGTGACATAGTGAGGGCAAAGGCGATCGGCGCCATTTTGAGTATTGGCATCGGACGGCCGACGTGCAGGAGGTCGCTCCCGGACACCCGCTGGACTTTTGGCAAGTCTTGTGGGGGTCAGGAGGCCCCCCCAAGCTGGCCAAAAGTCCCTGGGGGTCCAACGGGGGTCCCGGAGCGACCTCCTGCACTCCGGCCATCCGATGCCAGTACTCAAAAGCCAATAGCCTTCACCCATACTATGTCACAGGGGCTACCGGTGCCATTGGTCAGCCCTTGTCACATGGTAGGAGCACAAGATGGCACCGATGGCCATGTGACAGGGGCTGACCAATGGCACCAGTAGCCCCTGTGACAAAGGCTATCGGCGCCATGATGAAACCGGCACCGAGGTGTGAGTATAGGGGATGGTTCCCGCCCCCCCCTTCCCCCGCTGGACCACCAGGGAGATTTGTTAAGTCTTGGGAGGGTTCAGGAGGGTGGGGGGTTTGTTTAAATTTTTATTTAGGTGGCTGTATAATTCGGCGAATATTCGTGTATACGTGGGGAATCGCGATACGTTTCGCTTCCCCACGAATACTACGAATAGTGCAGTATACGTTGCGGATCGCCAATACGGTGAAAACGAATGCACACCCCTAGTGATAAATACATTCCTACCCAGAAGCCAGCCCCGGTGATGTATCCTTCCAGAAGTGGTCATGAATTCCTGATTGTGAGAGGAGTTGGGTATCATGACTGAGTCCCAGAAACTGGGCAATGACATCCACGATGATCCCCTTGGTATCACAACCTGCATACTGAAGGAGTAGAAGCCCTTGCTGTTGAGATAGGTGGCCTGGTTGGCACTTGGTGCTATTATAGGAACATGAGTATAATCAATAGCCCCCAAATCAGAGAGGAAGCATGCAATGGATAGAAATCAGTCACTATTTGCTGTTGTTGCTGTATGCTCTGAGGGAAATGTATATATTGCTGTGTTTTCCTGAGAAATGCAGCCAGGAACTGCTCGTTACATGTGGAAGTAGCAGACTGGCTTATTACATCCATGTATATCTATCAACACATAAGGACATACATATATTTATTCTCACAAATATCTCATATCCTCTTATACTAATTATTTTTTTTTTTTACATACTTAGTTATATTTATAGAATTACTTAATCCTATTTCTTAATACATCATAATCAATTCTCAAAATGACATAAATTAATTTAAACAATATTCCAAAAATAATAATATTTGCTGAAAAATGATATATTAACCATTTGAATTAAATAATTTCAAATTTATTTATCTTCATTTGCAAACAGCTATCTTAACATGTGGATACCCCAAACATCCCCAAAATATTCATAAATATACATAACATATACCCATAAAATACATATACCCATTCATTCACACCATACACACACACTTAAAATACTGTGGTAATTTGAACCAGAGATGAGTCTCTGCACTGTAACACTTTAAGAGGTTTTGAAGAAGGGATGGTATAATCTCCTCTCAAAGAGTGGCTTTTGTGTTCAAGGGGGAAACACTGTATATCGCGCACAGAGACTTTTTAAGGGGGAGGTGTGTGATGAGTTGAGCCAGAGCGGAGCTTCTGTGCTGTAAAACTTTGAGGTGTTTTCCTCAAAGGGACTGTTACTTTGCAGGAAGGAAACTACATTTCCCAGATGCCCTGGTAGTCAGCCTCAGGAAGGGTTGGGGGCAGGGAAACACAAGGGCGGTTTCTTCCTAGGGAGGGGCACTCTATCTGACATAAAGAGAGTAGCCTTCCAAAGAGAAGGGGAGAGAGAAGAGCTGGAGGGAAGGCAAGTAAGATCCAAAGCCTGAGGCAGGGGGATGGTGCCCAGGCAGACCTTTTCCCACTAAAAGCTAAGTCAGCTCTAACAGGATTCCTTCACTTTTAATGTCTATGTAACAAGTGGTATGCATAAGGGTCTTCAGCAGTGCCTTGAGGGTTAATTAGAGGGATTAGCTCCAGTGGCGTTGAAGAAGCTGAGGTAGGAAGGCTTATGCAAATGTGGGGAATGCTTATTGTGCGGTTTGGAACAAAATATAAGTTAAAAAGGAAGAATATAAAATGGTTTTAGGACTGCACAAGCCAGGGGAGCTTGTGGCAGGGAAAAGAGTTGTTTTACTTTAATGAAGGCAGCTGGAGGACAAGAGGTAATTAGGACCTGGCAGCTGGCCTAAGGAGATGTTCCTGCAGTGGGGGGTTTCAGTACTATGTTATGCTTGGGAGAAGTAGAATGTACTGGGGGAAAAACCTACTTTGCCCACATGTTGTGCAGGGGAATGTATACTAGAAACAGAGTGAGAAGCTTGGTGTTTTGGGGATTAGTGAATCAGGGCTTAAAGGGTGTCAAACCCGCAAGCTCCCAGTTACTGCTTGGTAATGCCGGTCTGGTAATACTGTTTATGTTGAGTGTTTTTCCTTTCTGTGGAGTTTGGTTTAATTAATAAACTTCAATACATAAGAAGCTTCTGCCTGAATGTAATATGTTATGTTAAAGGGCTGCCAGGGAGGTGACCCTTACTCTAGTGGAGAATGAGGGAAGTTTGGTCTCAGGGGCCTAGTGGTAAGAGAGCCTTCCCTTACAAGTGGTGCTGACCCATAGCCTCCTTGCCTTATGGTTATCCTCCTACTCCTGTCTCACGGGAGAAACTTCAGGAAGGGATCTGCTATAAAGGACTTTGTGGAAGCAGTCCTTGATAATTAGCCCCGAGCCCGAAGTCACCGCTGAGGACCTGCCACCAGGGGCACCATCATCACCACAATACCCACCCATCATATTGCACATTTCCCATAAACATTTATAATAAGAAAATTCAGTACACGAGTGTTACAAAAATACAACTTCAAACATCAATTTCATACATTTTCAATATTATTATCTATTTATAACACATTGATTGTTAAAAAATCCCGCTATGTTCAATGGCTATTGCAATTACAATCCCCGACAAGGACCTTGTTTCACAATTAAGCTTCTTCAGGGGTAAATCTTAGCATCGTTCACTCTTTCAACCCCAATATGTAGCCCATTCAAAGGATGATCTAAACACACTTCATTCCTTCAATACCCAATCACACGTGGATCCAATTCTCCGTTGTACTGAATTATCCTTTATTTCACCGGTATCCACACACCAATCTGTGATACCACAGTAACATCTAAACTTCAACCAAATTCCCGTCCAGGGATTCACAACTTTTAAACCATTCTCCTTATGACAGAGGAAGCCAACTTCACATAGCCACTTTCCCAACGCTCACAATTTATTAGTTTCCAAATATCTTCATATCAGTGTGGCAAGACGTCTGTTCAAACAACCATCCGTCAAAAGATCAAAACGCTGTCAGGCAAGAAATCCATTTCTTCAGCCGTTGCCTGACGGCGTTTTGATCTTTTGACAGAGCCATTCCATGTCCTTTATCATTTTGGTTGCCCTTCTCATTTACTTTCTCCAGTGCAATTATACTTTTTTTGAGATCAGCAACCAGAATTGCACAGTGAACAAAGCGCAATATCGCCATGGAACAATACAGAGGCATCATGACATCCATTGTTTAATTTTCCATTCCTTTCTTAATAATTTCTAACATTCTGTTTGCTTTTTTGACAGCCACAATACACTGAACAGACAATTTCAATGTATTATCCACTGTGATGCTTAGATCTATTTCCTGGGTGGTAACTCCTAATATGAAACTAAAATTGTGTAACTATAGTATGGGTTATTTTCCCCTATATGCATCATCTTGCACTTGTCCACATTAAATTTCATCTGCCATTTGGATGCCCAATCTTCCAGTCTCGCAAGGTCCTCCTGAAGTTTGTCACAATCCGCTCGAGAATTAACTACTCTGCATATTTTTGTGTCATCCGCAAATTTGATCACTTCATTTATCGTACCACTTTCCAGATCATTTATAATAATTAAAAAGTCCAAGTACAGATCCCTGAGGCACTCCACAGTTTACCTTTTTCTACTGTGAAAAGAAACCATTTAATTCTATCCTCTGTTTCCTGTCTTTTAACTACTTTCCAATCCACAAAAGGACATCACCACCTATCCCATGACTTTTTAGTTTTCTGAGAAGCCTCTCATGTGGGACTTTGTTGAACATCTTCTGAAAATTCAAATACACCACATCTACCAGGTCACCTTTGTCCACATGTTTATTCACCATTCAAAACAATGTAGTGATTTGTGAGACAAGACTTCCCTTGGGTAAATCCATGCTGGCTGTATCCATTAAACCATGTCTATAAATGTTCTGCGATTTTATTTTTTATAACAGTTTCCACGATTTTTCCTGGCACTGAAGTCAGGCTCACTGGTCTATAGTTTCCTATATCACCTCCGGAGCCCTTTTTAAATATCGGGCTACATTGGTCACCTTCCAATCTTTTGGTACAATAGATGGTTTTAATGATAGGTTACAAATTACTTGTAATTAGAGATGATCTTCGTTTTTCCGTGTTGGGTCGGATTTTGGTTCGGGTGCTTTGTGGGAAAATTTTGTTTCCCCGCAGGTCGTTTTTCGGCGGTACGGATCGGGAAAAACAAACCGGAAAAACGAATCGAAAAAAACCAAATCGGAAAAAAACACCCCAACCCTTCAATTTTACTTTATTGCAACCCTTCCACCATCCCGATCCCTCCCCAAGACTTATTAAAAGCCCTGGTGGTCCAGCAGGTTCCCGTGAGTGATTTCTCCCTCTCGGGCCATCAGGCCTACCATGAATCAAAATGGCGCTGGTGCTCTTTGCCCTTACGATGTGACAGAGGCCACCAGTGCCATTTGTCAGCCCCTGTCACATGGAAGGAGCAATGGATGGCCGGTGACATCTGAGAAAATGGTGAAGGCCATACATTGCTCCTTCCATGTGACAGGGGTCGACCAATGGTACCGGTAGCCCCTGTCACAAGGTAAGGGCAAAGGGCCACCAGCACCATTTTGATTCCTGGCAGGCCCAATGGCCCGAGAGGGAGACATCGCTCGTGGGACCCCGCTGGCTCACCAGGGCTTTTAGTAAGTCTTGAGGAGGGATCGGGATGGTGGGGGTGTTGTAATAAAGTAAAATTGAAGGGTTGGGGTGTTTTGTTTTTTTAATAAATGTGCCCCTCCCCCCCCCCCCCCCGACTAACCCGAAAAACAAATTTTCCCCAAAGTTCTGTGAAAATCGGTTTTGGGGTTCGGGTCCCCGAACCAGGACAAATTAGGCAATTTCATCCTGGTATCGTTGACATTGCCTAATTAGTGATAAAAGAATGCACATCTCTACTTGTAATAGGTCTGAAATTTCATTTTTTAGTTATTTCTGAACCCTGGGGTGTATACCATCCAGTCCAAGTGATTTACTACTCTTCCGTTTGTCAATATGGCCTACTGCATCTTCCAGATTCACCGTGATTTGGTTCAGTTCATCTGAATCGTCACCCTTGAAAACATTCTCCAGAATGGGTATCTCCCTAACATATTATTTTTTATTTGTTTATTGATTTATTTAAAGACTTTTATATACCGGTATTAGGGGGGACATCATACCAGTTTACATTTGAACAGCAGATAGAAATTACATGTTAACAGGGAGTAACAACTGGGAAGGGGGGGTCACACCAGAGCAGAGTAGAAAGGTAGCTTAACTTAAACAACAGGTGAGTAAATGCTTCCTTAACAGAACAAAAGGAGCAGCAGGGACCTTGATAAAGGGGGGAAGAGGGTAGCTTTAAGAAGAGAAAGGAGAGTGCAATTAAGGTAGCTTATGAAGGGGAAAAAAGTGCAAACATTATGGGAGGAGAAGGAGGCAAGAACTAGAAAATTAGACCTTTACGGGGGCGTGAGGTAGGGAGGGTGGGGGGGCGGGGGTTAGTCCGGGTAAGCTCATTTGAATAACCATGTCTTTAACTTCTTTTTGAATTTGAATCTGCATGGTTCTAAGCGTAAGCTTGGAGGCAGGGGGTTCCAGAGTGAATGGCCCACAATAGAGAGGGCTCGGTGCGTGTGGAAGAGAGGTGGTCAGTTTTGAGTGGGGGTACGAGCAGGGTGCCTTGGTAGGTGGATCTGGTCAGCCGGGAGGATTGGTGGGTGCTAAAAGGAATGTTAACCATTTGGAGTTGTGTGTGGATTGATTTGTGTACAATGGTCAACTTTTGTAGTGAATTCGGGATGGGATGGGGAGCCAGTGTAGGTCTTTGAGGATAGGGGTGATGTGATTGGATTTACAAGTATTAGAGATGATGCTGGCAACTGCATTTGCAACATTTGTAGTGGTTTTATCGTGGAGTAGGGAAGCCCTAAGAAGAGTGCGTTACAATACTCCAATTTGGGAGAGATAGTGGCTTGGAGCACTGTGTGGACGTCTTTGGCGTCTAATAATGGTTTAAGCTTTTTTAGGACATTGAGCTTGTAGAAGCCTTCTTTAAATATGGAATTAACGTAGTTCTTCATGCTTAGTTGTTGATCAAGGCGAACTCCAAGGTCCCTTACAAAGGGTTGGGCTGTGGTAATGTTAAGCTTAGGGTCGCTAGACAAAAGGGGAGAGGGGGAGAGTGGGGGGAGAAAAGTAGGAGTTCAGTTTTGTTGGTGTTGAGTGCAAGGTGGAGGTTGCTGAGTAGGGAGTTGATGGATACTAAGCAGTTTTCCCAGTGCTTCAGAGCATCGGAGATGGTGTTGTGAATAGGTATGATGATCTGGACATCATCTGCATAAAGATAAAACTTAAGTTTGAGATCAGAGAGGAGTTGGCAAAGTGGGGTGAGGTAGATGTTAAAGAGGGTAGATGAAAGTGAGGAACCTTGTGGGGCTCCTTGTTGTAGGGGATGGGGGGGCGGATATGGCATTACCAATTTTGACCGAGAACTTTCTGTCCAAGAGGTAAGATTTGAACCAGGCAAAGGCTAGGCCTGAGATGCCAAAGCTTTCTAGACGGGCAAGGAGGTGATTGTGGCAGATGGTGTCAAAAGCTGCTGAGATGTCAAGGAGGGCTAGAAGATAACTGTGTCCTTGGTCCATTCCTATAAGGAGGTGGTCGGAGAGGGTGAGAAATAGCGATTCGGAATTGAAGTGTTTCCGAAAACCAAATTGTGAGTCATGGAGGATCGAGTGGTTTTCCAGGTAGTCCATGAGTTGTGTGTTTACCACTCATTCCAGTAGCTTGGAGATAAATGGGAGGTTAGAGATGGGGAGTAAATTGGAGGGGTCTTTCAGGTCAAGGGAGGGCTTCTTTAGAAGGGGTTTGACTACCGCATGTTTGTGTCTGGGACAGACCCATGAGATAGAGAACAGTTTATGATGTCTGCAATGGCTCTGGCTATGGAATTAGGAACAGCCAGAAGTGCTTTGGGTGGGATGGTGTCATTGGGATGGGAGGCAGGTTTGAGTTTTTTTGAGAATGGTTTCAATTTCTTTGGAAGAGGTGTAGTCGAGGGTGGTCATAGTGGGATGGGATGGGGCAAGGTGTGAGGAGGGAGAGGAGGTGGGCGGTGCGGGGAGGAAGGGAATCTAGAGAGGAGGTTTGTTGTTTTACTCTGGAAGTAGGTAGCAAGTTCTTCATATTTTGCAGCTGCTTCCGAGTCAGGTATGGTGGGAGGGATAGATTTAGTGAGACTTGAGACATAAGAGAAGAGCGCTTTAGGGTTGAATCTGTAGTCATGGATTTTTCTGGCATAGAAATCTCGTTTGTATTTTAGAGTAGTGAGTCTGTAAGAGTGTAGGGCAGTTTTGTAGACAGTGGAGTGCTGGGGGGTAGGATCCTTGCGCCATTGTCTCTCTTTTTGTCTAAGGTTATTTTTTAGGGTTTTTAGTTCAGGTGTATACCATGGCTTGGCTTGTTTGGAAGTGATGTTTATAACACGTTTGGAGGTGGGGCAAAGTTTGTTGGCGATGTCAGCTGTACGGTTCATCCAGGATTCTAATGCTGTGTCCGGGTCAGGGCAGACTAGATTGGGAAGGGCGGTCGATAAGGCAGCAGCTAGGTCATCACTGGGGCAGGATTTTCTGGATATAATAGTGGTGCAATGGGCATTGTTGTGTGGGGAGGAGGTGTGGATGGAGAGAAGGCCTTCTATTAGACAGTGGTCGGACCAGGGAACTGGGGTGCAGGTAGGGGTGGTGGTAGTGAGGACATCAGAGTTGATGAATATCAGATCTAGTGTATGCCCTGCTTTGTGGGTGGGAGATGCAATAATTTGTTGGAATCCTATGGCATAGAGGGACTTGATAAAGGTTTCACAGGATGATGAGTGGGATAGGGAGTCTACATGGAGGTTAAAGTCTCCGAGGATAACAGAGGGGATATCAGCATTGATCCAGTCAGCGATGAATTCAATAAGGGGTGAGGGGTTGGCATCGAGGAGTGCAGGGGGGGAGTAAACTAAGCAGATTTGGAGTTCAGCTGACCTGAAAAGACCTATTTCTAGTTTGGGCGGGGTGACTATGTGAATGGGTTTAAGATTTAGGTATTTCTTAGCTGCAAGGAGGAGGCCTCCACCTCTTTTTTTTTTTAGGTCTGGGTATAGAGAATATCTCATAGCAAGAAGTAGGGAGTTGGTTGATGAGGACAGTATCAGTGTCTTTAAACCACGTCTCGGTGACAGCACAGATGTCGGGTTTGCAGTCAGTTAGCAGGTCGTTAAGGATAGGTGTCTTTTTTGAGAGAGATTGAGCATTAAAGAGTATTATGGAGAGGGTGGTGAGGCCTAGGAGTTGCATCAGGGGTTGTGCAGGGGGGAAGTAAGGTGGGCGGGAGAGGGTGCTCGTCTGGCAAGGGGATGGTGGATGCAAGGGATGGGGTATGCTGCCATTCCAAAAGAGCAAGAGTTGGCAGAGGGGGGTAGACCGTGGAGGAGGTCTCGGGCTGAGCAGGAGTGGTAGTTACAGGCGCAGGTTGGGCAGAGGGGCACGAAGGAGGAGAGAGGGGAGGGAGATGCGGGGGGGGGGGGGAGTATGGGTGGAGAGATTAATGTAGGTTAGCGGGCTAAAGTTGGGCCGTATGTTGGTATGAGAGATGGTGTAGCAAATAATACAGTGAGCGGGCGCAGCAGGTGGCAGCAGGAGGCACAGAGAAATGGCGCAGCAATTAGCACAGTGACTTCCTACTATCCTTGCCCCTGGCTTCTCTAAGGCTTCAGGGCACCTTAGCAATTATGCAACACACACCAGTAATGCCTAGGCTTCTTAACAGGGGCATGCTGTGCCTTTTGCCTTCTCTGCCCTTGAATCCTTCCCCCCTTATGCTATGTTATAATTGGTTGCATGGATAAGAAAATAAAGCAGGGTTCGTGGGGGTGGTTAGGAAGGATTCAAGGATGGCGGCAGCCCTTGTTAAGTAATATTCAGTACAGCAACAGTTACCTACGAAGAACTTTACGTTCTCTGTTTATAGCCATTTTTCATCCTCTCTCCACAGGATCTAAACTTTGTGGCAGATATTTACTTTATTTTCTGAATCTCCTATGGATTCATATAATTACTACATCAGTACAGCGCGTGCTAAGACATGCAGAGCTTTACTTTTTTTTTTTTTTTTATTCCTGCACAGCCAGTGTTTTTATTTGCATGTAGTTGGCACCCCTGGTGGCAAACATCTCATCGTGGAGGCATTTTATAAAGATTATCAAATCATGCATGTGACCAACAGTAGAAACAATAAGAAAAGAATACTCTGCCAAGGAAAAATAGTGGAAAGTGTTCTAAACATCAAAATCACAGAACATATAGAAAGACATGGTTTAATGGAACAAAGTCAGCATGGCTTTACCCAGGGCAAGTCTTGCCTCACAAATCTGCTTCACTTTTTTGAAGGAGTTAATAAACATGTGGATAAAGGTGAACCGGTAGATATAGTATACTTGGATTTTCAGAAGGCGTTTGACAAAGTTCCTCATGAGAGGCTTCTAGGAAAAGTAAAAAGTCATGGGATAGGTGGCGATGTCCTTTCGTGGATTGCAAACTGGCTAAAAGACAGGAAACAGAGAGTAGGATTAAATGGGCAATTTTCTCAGTGGAAGGGAGTGGACAGTGGAGTGCCTCAGGGATCTGTATTGGGACCCTTACTTTTCAATATATTTATAAATGATCTGGAAAGAAATACGACGAGTGAGATAATCAAATTTGCAGATGACACAAAATGTTCAGAGTAGTTAAATCACAAGCAGATTGTGATAAATTGCAGGAAGACCTTGTGAGACTGGAAAATTGGGCATCCAAATGGCAGATGAAATTTAATGTGGATAAGTGCAAGGTGATGCATATAGGGAAAAATAACCCATGCTATAATTACACGATGTTGGGTTCCATATTAGGTGCTACAACCCAAGAAAGAGATCTAGGTGTCATAGTGGATAACACATTGAAATCGTCGGTTCAGTGTGCTGTGGCAGTCAAAAAAGCAAACAGAATGTTGGGAATTATTAGAAAAGGAATGATGAATAAAACGGAAAATGTCATAATGCCTCTGTATCGCTCCATGGTGAGACCGCACCTTGAATACTGTGTACAATTCTGGTCGCCGCATCTCAAAAAAGATATAATTGCGATGGAGAAGGTACAGAGAAGGGCTACCAAAATGATAAGGGGAATGGAACAACTCCCCTATGAGGAAAGACTAAAGAGGTTAGGACTTTTTAGCTTGGAGAAGAGACGACTGAGGGGGGATATGATAGAGGTGTTTAAACTCATGAGAGGTCTAGAACGGGTAGATGTGAATCGGTTATTTACTCTTTCGGATAGTAGAAAGACTAGGGGACACTCCATGAAGTTAGCATGGGGCACATTTAAAACTAATCGGAGAAAGTTCTTTTTTACTCAACGCACAATTAAACTCTGGAATTTGTTGCCAGAGAATGTGGTTCGTGCAGTTAGTATAGCTGTGTTTAAAAAAGGATTGGATAAGTTCTTGGAGGAGAAGTCCATTACCTGCTATTAAGTTCACTTAGAGAATAGCCACTGCCATTACATGGTTACATGGAATAGCCACTGCCATTACATGGTTACATGGAATAGACTTAGTTTTTGGGTACTTGCCAGGTTCTTATGGCCTGGATTGGCCACTGTTGGAAACAGGATGCTGGGCTTGATGGACCCTTGGTCTGACCCAGTATGGCATTTTCTTATGTTCTTATGTCTTAAGGATACAGAGGACAAGACCACTGTGGAAACAAAACAGCAGTAAATAAGTAATCTACATTTGATGGTTACAAGGTCAACAAGAAAACCAACTGCAGCATCAATAAGGCACACTGTTAATTTAATTAGAAGAAAATCAAACCAAGAGCCTATGTACTAAGATGTCCATATTCATACATAGTCTGGCTAGCAAAGTTAGCCAAATAAACTCTGAATATTGTAATTAACCGGTTAACTTAGCTGGCTAACTCAACTCCTCCTAGTTATGCCCTCGGAATGCTAAATTCTAGCTGTCTAACTTATTAGGCGGCTAGAACTTAGCTGGATATCTGCCCAAATATATATTTAGCTGGCTAACTTCTTAGTTAACTGACTAAATGCTATTGAATATAAATCTTTAAAGGTTTTCTCCCACATTTGTTTATGGGAAAAAATGCTTAATACATATGGCCCTAAAAGTCTTTATTTCTTAGTGTTCTCTGATAGTATAGTTGAGCACTGCAGAGTTTACCAAGTTAATTCATTTAGCCACGCAATAGCTCAAATCAGGCTCCATGGAGAAGAGCTGATCAGCTGGCTCTTTCTCCTCCAACAGTTTCAAAAATTGTAAAGTAGTACCATGTTTGTAATGTGGCTCATTGTATACAAACTAACTGCAGCTCTTTGTGGATTTGTTCTCTTCTGAATCAAAGTGAACAGATGAGCGGTAGGAAAGTCAGAAAATCAGCATTTCATTATGCCCGGATCAAATAGTGAGGTGGCCATGCTAGTTCACTTGAATGCACAGAAATAAAGGTTAACAAGCAAACATAATAGCTTTTTATTGGACTAATTTAATACATCTTGTCATGTGGGTAAACATGAAAAATCAGTTTATATTTTGAGGTATGTTCCTCCTGGGAAATACTTCCTGAGCAATTCATCGTATTGTAATGAAATCAAAAGACAATTTATGTAGACATATTAAAGACAATTAATTTAGCCAGTCCAATTCTGTGTACCAAACTAATAAATATGACGATTACACATCTTGTAGCATTTCAATTTTAAGATGAGAACATTTTAAATTAAATTTATCATGGATCTTATTTTTATGACATCATGCAAATTGTCACATGCCTTGATATTTTGCATGTCTGAATAGAATTCATTAATTAGGTCCAAATCTATGCTATTCATGGCTGTTCCTATGTTACATTAATTGACTCATTTATTGTTCTTTTCTCTGTGAGTCCAACACCTTTGAGCATGCTATTACATAGTTATATATTTGTTTAGAATAAAGGAATACTAGATATATGTCTATCCTTCTTCTAAAAGTCCAGCTCAGCGAATAATTCACTAAAGGTCACTAATAGTCTGCATGGATCTCCAAGTGGGAGACAATCCACAGGCAGGGCCTGTGCTCTGTAACCATTAGGGAATTATATGAGGTTTTGAGGAAACACCATAATTCTCAGATGGGCATGTCTCAATGCTAATCTGGGATTGTCAAACTCCTAAATTCATTACATCTTTTTTGCCTCTACGTCTATGCAAAAAACTGTGGCTGTAATAGGTGGAATGAGAAATTAGACATCCAAGGAAGTGCATGTAAGGAAAGAGAGGGGAAACAGATACTGATGGGCAATACACAGGAGAAAGGCCCCAGACCATGCTCATATTTTCCCACTGCTAGAAGCACGCATTGCCATGGCCAGGGGGAAAGCGCATTCTCAATGCAAAAATGAGATTTACTAAACTTTGGTACTAATCTATTGTAGTCTAATAAATCCTGCAGGAAATAACTGCTTTGAAAGTAGCTAATCAATGTGCCTGTGGGAGACCGAGTGGTATTTCCCTGGCTGGAGATAGAAAGCCACACTGACTCCAGCTTTTCTAGTGCAGATAAAACTTTATTAAACAAACAAAAAACTTCACAATGGACTTCCTACCTTAGCAGTAGTTACTTACACACATGGGGGCTATAGACTGCCTTCTTCATGCCAGTGTAACTTCACTGACTTCTGGCTTGGAGAGAATGATTTACAGGAGCTGCCTTCCTCCTGAAGCCATAGGGGCCTCCTGAACAGAGCTGGGCTTGCACTCTTATCCCACCCCCAGCTGGGTCCGCCCACAGAGCTCTTTCCCTCCTTGGGATTTAAGGTAATCCAGGCCCTATGTCTCGTCCTGCACAGGTTTAAAGGGCAGAACAGGGTCACTCTGA
>NW_021821013.1:0-105471 GCF_901001135.1 Rhinatrema bivittatum
TCAGGGCTGCTCTGTGCCGTGCCACCCTCGTCCCCTGAGGTCAGAACTAGTCTGAGACCCTGTTTCAGGCGAGAGGGTGAATCGCAGGCCGTTCTGTATCGCGTCACCACCCTGCGGTGCGTTAACACAGAGAAGCAGGACTCCCAGCTCGCTGCAACACCGCCCTCTCTCACATCAACACAAGGACGCAGTTTATTAAACCCCCCTAACCCGAGCCCTTAAACTTATATATAACATTACATATGCATTAACCCCTCCCCACCTCCCTTTTTGCCCCTCTTCACTTGCCCCGCGTCCAAGTGGTAAGACTCGGTAGACACCCCTCTCTTACCCCGCCACGGCTCCAGCAAGGGTAAGCGTGCGGCCTGAGCATCGGCCCCCCCCTTGCTCTTAGGCCTTCCCATGTACCAGCCCCAAACTACACGAGCATTCCCCCCCCCCCCCTCCAATGTCCTTTGCAAACCAAATACAGCACATTCCTACTTAGGGCTCGGGTTTTCCACCACAAACAAAAGTAACCCTGTTACCTTTGTTCCTCCACTGCGGCCCACTAAACATGTGACTGTTGCATGAATCCTTCCTCCAAGGCATTGTTGAATAAATCTATGCCAATTTCGGACAGATGAACCCCATCCCCGAAAAAGAAACCCCCGAGCATCTCCCACGACCATGTATGTCGGACCCAAAATCCACCCTGCCGAACCAACCATTTGCCAATCTGTCGATTCAACTTCTTCACACCCTTACACCATAACGGTTCACGACAGTGCTTAATCCGGACTATGATGTCCGACCATCCCACCCTTGTACCTGGCATGTCGTTCAGTATGGAAGCCAAGTCTTTTCGTATTATCGCTAACAATTTGCGACACGACATCTTACCTATGTCGTTGCCCCCCAAATGAATGATCATCTTTGGCGCTCCTCAAATTTGGACCCACCTCTGGAGGAAAGATCACAACTCTCCCCATCGCATGCCTCCCTTCCCGAACCATCTCACAATCCAATTATTAGTATTCAAGTTTAATGCTCTCCATACGGCCTCTTCGCAGCCCTGCGCTGCACGCGATGAACAAATGAATGGCCATGACCCAGGCACATTCACGTTTGGATTTGAACCCCATCTGCAAAACAAAGGACTACATTAGCTTTTATTCACCATCCCCACCCCTCCCTTTCTTTTGCCCTTCATTTCCGCACATACGCCCTAAAAGCCGCTGATCTCCAACGCTCGATTGCTTGAATTGCGTATCTCACCATCCTAACTCCGCTGCCGTAGTTGCTGCACCAATTCGAAAAGAGTGCGGTGAGTAAACTCCCTCCTCCCAAACCAGTCCCCCAACTACTAATTGCAACACCCAAGTGAATTGGTATATCGTTAATGGTAAACCATCTTCATGAATCAAAAAGGCTCCCCCCATTTTTGGTCGAACCTGGAGGAAAGCTTTCATACTCCTGACTGGGCACACTAGCTTGTCCCGCGCCTCAACCAGCAATATCCAGCTACCTCGACCCATCTGATCCGTCTTAGATCTTTGAATGCGCATGGTAATTTTATGTTCAGAAACCCACATGTCCTGTGCCCGTAACCCCTCACCTCTATATTGTCCCTTGGACCGCACCACTAATTCCCCGATTCTCAGAGCCCCAAAAAAGGCCAATGAAAAAGCGGCCCTAAATAACGATAACTCATAACTGGACCTACACACCGCCTTTAACTGGTTTTAATCTGCAACAGGTCAACATACCGTATGGGCCTCCGCTTGTCTTGCAGTTTCAGTTGAACTCTTCCCCATCCCCTTAACACCCGCTGAACCGTAAAGCCCTGACTCGGATGACCATAGCCCCTCAGCCTTTTGAAAGAACGCGAAGCCCACAAGCTGGCAACACACCGATGTCGAGTATCCCGCAGCCTTTGCCCACAAAATATATTGCACAACATCCCCTTCCCCGACCTCCCCCCATCCACCCACCCCCGCAACACAAGAGACACCAATTCTCTGCCCGTCACATAGGATCTCCACGTAGCCGGCGCCATGGATTGTCGAATCAAATGCCACGCCTCTCACGCCATGATTCCACAGATACTCTGGGAATGTCTCTCCCCTCATCCTCGCCTGCGGCGCCTCGGCCCAGAATATGTCCCACTTGAAACGAGAGAAAGAGCATCGGCAATTACATTTCTGCTACCTGCTACGTGTCTTGCCGTAATAGTTATGTTCCACTGCAAACACAAAAATACCAACTCCCTTAACAGTCCCGATATCCTTGGGCACCTTGCCAATTGCCTATTGACTATCTGCACTACCCCCAAGTTATTGCACCACCATAACCGCCATCGGGGACAAATGCATCTTATGGTAAGGTCACTCCGCAAAAGGCCCCACAACTCTCCCCAGCTGAATTTCCGTGTCCAGTTTCAGACGCGTGACCGTCGCCATCCGATAAGCCGCCCTGGAATTACGAACTCTCCCCCCTTCCCCTGGCCCTTATATGGAATACGAAACCCTTCGCTAAACCCTGCAAGCAACAAATTGGCAGCTTCTGCATCTGGATAACACCTCAACCTCTCCTTCAACTCCGAGAGTATTAAGGGTGAATCCGCCTTCTGATATAACACTTCACGGTTTACTGCCCTTGGCCAGGGCTGTAGTTGGTCCTTGACCGCACTTAGTTGCTGGGCCTCTGCAAGCCGAGCACGCATGCTTAAATTTACATTGTGGGAAGAGACAGGTAAGCTTGTTAAATCTCCAGCATATGTCAGTTCCTCCCCCTGCGGCTCTTCCTCCTGTCTCCATCTTACGTGCGCTCCCAGATCCACGAAAGGAACTACTCTGGTTACCTATGCCTGCGTGCCCTACTGCACTACTGTTCCCGCTAACCCCTCTTGAACTCCCTCCTCCTACGATGGCTCCCTTTATGGTCATCTGTGTCAACCACAGATGGATATCCTGCATACCCCAGGACATAAATTTATTGGCTGCCATTTTGTCCGGAAATTTCTCATCGTAGTTGAGCCATGCCCAACATTCACAGTCTTTGAAAGCTCCCAATATGCTGTCCGCGTAGGACAACAATGCTCCGTATTGTGTGGGATCAAAATGGCTAACCACACTCGCCAATCTTAAAAATCCTCTCACCCAATTGATATGTTCTTGGAAATTTTTATGCCACCCTCCCCTCGTTTATCTTTCTTATTGGATTTCCTATGTTTCCTGTTCCCTCTCCTCCCCCTAAGTAACCTGAAAATGTTAACAAATTTACGCTTGCAAATACATTTGGCGATCCGCTTAGGAATTTCCTCCCAGAGTTCTGATAACGAAGCCAATGCCGGGTGCCCCATGTCAGGTTTAGGGCCTTCAGCTAACACTGAGTGCTGCCCTCTTCCCTCATCCCTGGAACTAGAAGATGTGGAGGAAGAGCTGGACGAACTACTGTCTCTAACTCTCTTCTTCTTCTTATGGCTCTCGTAAACACTCTGGCAATCCCCCGCTAATATCGTACCTGTACTATCTCTCGCAGCACCTTGCTCTGACATCTCCGCAGCGCCACTTCCTCTCCCATCCTCAGCGCTTCTATGCATCGCCTCCTTCAAGTTCCTCTGCATCTCACATGCCGTCTGAAAACTCCTGTCCCTCCAGGTCTCTTGCCGCGACGTCCCTGGGGCCTCGTCGCCCTCTGCTGCAGAAACACAATTCCCCTCTCGGCTCCCATTAACCCCATGCCCCACCCTCAAGTCAATGGGTCCTCTGCCCAGGTCCTCGTCCTGTCTTGCCGCTACTCCACTGAACCCAGCTAACTCACCCGAACCCCACTCCACCCTGCCACTGCTTCCCTCCCCGAGTATCCTGCCTTCTCTGGCATCCAGCCCCCCACTCTACGCCAGCCTATGTCACCCTCTGAGGGCCTATCCTGAGGGCTGGGGCCAAACTTGGCCTTACATATTGATTTATGATGCCCGCTATAATCGCGGCGTCATCTCTGCCGAGCACACTTTCCCTCCTCCTGCCGGCTGCACCCTCCGCTGAGGGCGCCGCCGAGCCACTTGCTGGACTGGTGTTGCTCTGTCCTTTTGAAAACGCCGGGCCGGCAACTTTCCTTTCCCTCCCCGGCTGCTTTTTTACCCTGAACTGCGTTTCCCCCCGTTGCCAAGCACGCTAAGGCCTCCCCGCACTGCACTGGCCACGAACCATCCCCCGATTTGGCCTCCATCCCCTTTTTGGGCATGGCCTGCGCCCTGCTCCTGTCGTTCGCGCTCTCCTCAGGGCGCCTGGGCCCGCCTGCCCCGCGGGGGCGAATGGCTGCCGAGATCGGCCAAAACCGATCCTGGGGAACCCCACCATGGCCCGCCGGCGTGGCCTGGCCACCGACAACGCCTCGCAACCCGGAGCCCACACCCGCCGGAGAAGGCTCCTCCCCATAAAAATCCCGCCCATCATCATGAAGCGAAATTTCGTCTCCGGGCGCGCAGGGACGCTGCGAGGGGGAAGGAGGAGACAGCCGACGGTGGGCCCGACCAGGTAGCTTCGCCCTCGGGCTCAGGGCCGCTCTCCCCTGAATCAGCAGGAACGGGGGAAGGGGGGGAGAACGCCGGCGACGGAGGGGGGCGGAGGGGAGCCGAGGGCGGCCCCAGGAAAACGACTTACCGCTCCCCTGCGCTTCTCACCTGGGGCCGCTCCAACCGCACCGGCCTCCCGCTCATTTTTCCTAGCTGGGACAGCCCCCCCCCCGCACCCGTCTCCTTGGCAACCACTCCCTGCTGCTTGTCCCGTGTTACCAGCGGCAACAGGGAACAAGTTCAAGCTGCCTTCTTTCGTGCTACCTCAGGAGGTGGGCGATCCATGCAGTGCTGGCCACAGATAACTCAACCCGCATTACATGTGAGGGGGCCACGCTCCCGAACTCAGCTTCACTGGGAAGAATTCAATGGTTCGGATGAAAGGTCTCACTTCCGGGTTCAGGAAGTCCCTTCCGGTGGAAGGTTTCTTGAGTGGGGCTATAGGGAATGTCCTGCCATTTCTTCCAAATCAATGCAACGTCAGCGAGAGACTTCTCCAGTGTTTGCAACATTTGCAACAGTTGGTATAGCTGTGTTTAAAAAAGGATTGGGGAGATCACGTGATGCGGTGAGCTGGAAGGACGTCTCCCTACCAGCTCCGGGGCCCCCTTCACCCATCGCGTTACATCTGCGCCGAAATAAAATTCGCATAGGGGTCAAAATATAAGCAGAGCGAAGAGCACATGTCTATAACCAGATATATGAACAAACTGAATACCCCGATGACATCCAAAGGAGGTAAAAAGGAAAGAGAAAAGCCGAAGGCTGCGTCTCCTAAAATGGCGGCCGCGGGAGCTGACGAGCCCACTGCATCCGACTCGGGGCTGACTCTCGTCAATATTAAAGCGGCGATATGTGAAGCATTAGACGAAAAATTGAATATCATCACGGAGCAGATGGGGGAAATAAAAGAGACTTTGGCTGAGTTGACACCCCGCATAGATCATATGGAACAGCGTATTTCTAGCGTGGAGGATGATGCTGTGCAGTCGGAGCGCAAGCTAGCAGAGACGGAGAAACAGATAAAACAATTGTCCACAAAACTAGATGATCTGGAAAATAGAGCGAGGAGGGAAAATCTACGCTTTTTAGGTTTCCCGGACAGTGTGGAAGAACAGGCGCTGTGCAACCTTTTAACTGAATAGTTACCAGAAGTACTAACTCTCCCGAATTTGAAAGGCAAACTGAGTATTGAAAGAGCCCACAGACTCGGGGCGAAGAAAGATAACCAAGCACGCCCACGTTTGGTCATTGCAAAAATTCACAACTACGCTCACAAAGCGGAAATCTGGAGGGCATCTCGTACTAAAAAAGACCTCTCCTACCAGGGCAGCCAAATCCGCATTTTCCAGGACTTCTCTGCGGCGGTTTCTGAGCTCCGCCGTGGTTTCTCACCTGTTTGTACCAAACTGCACCAGAAGGGAATAAAATTTTCGCTGCTTTACCCGGCTAGGCTCCGTCTTTGGCACAGACAAGATCCATGTCTTCGACAAGCCAGAAGTGGCACAGGCGTTTCTGGACAAGCTCAATTAAATAACAGACAACCCTACCGGTAAACAAACTGCGAATGAAAAAAAAAAAAAAAAGTCCCTCTCAAAGCATAAGAAAATTCGGGATGTTCTGTTCTCCCCCTGTCTTCAGGACCAGACCACCCCCCGAGGAGCGGGAAGAACAATCTCCCTCAAAAATGGTGGGGAAGCCATCTAACCCGAATCTAGCCCTGTGATCGAAAAGTGAGGACGAAAAAAAACGAAAAACAAAAAAACAAAAAACCAAAAACTAAAAGAACAAAACAGAACACGTAAAGGAAAAATTAAATCGCGAGGACCCTACCCCCCCCCCCCCCCCACCACCTTAGTGAAACAAGCACCGGGGGTTTTTAGCTGCGATATCACAACAGGCGAGGGCCAGAAATGCGGAGGCGGCGGCCACGTGGCACGGGGGCAGAATGGAGAAGCCGGAGACGGAGATGGATCGCACGTGGAGCACGGACGGAGAGGACGCACACCATGGAGCCCGCAGCTATCTCTACCCAGCGGTTTTGGGGGGGAAGGGGGAAAAAAAAAAAAAAAAAGTTCTGGAGCCGCGGTGCCCCGGGAGGGCGAGATATCGAAGGTGCGGTCAATGGGGAGCCCATGTTTTTGGAGCCGGCTGCCCAAGCCCTCCGGCGGCGAGGTTGGAAAACAAAGAGGAAAGCCCCCCCCCCCGCTGCGATTCTACGGCTGTTTTCGGGGTGCCGGTGATGGCCAGCAACGGATTGACCAGACTATTGCGCCTCAACGAGGAGACGTGACGGTCCCAGGCGTGGAGGAGGGTAAGTCGGGGTTTTTCTCTCCTGAATCACCGGATTGCATGGCTGAAGATTAAAAGAGGAAGGGACCTGCGTTTTCTGAGGGCCGAAAAGGAACGGGGGCAACACGGCGTGGGGGACTCGGAAACACCGGGCGGCCCTCCTCACTCCTAAGCGGACAAAATTAAAAAAAAAAAAAAAAAAAAAGACACTATAGAACTTTTCACTTTTTCGGACTGGCCGATCGACAATAGACTAGAGGGAGGGACAATATCATTTTTCACGGAGGAGGGCAGTGGGGGACTGACAAGGAGGACCTGAGAGACCATAAGATCTTGTAACATGCTTGATTGCAGACATACTGTACTATAATGTTATCTGGTTTGAAAGGGATAGTTATCCTAGTTATTTAAGGTTTGAGGACTGAGGAAGGTTTTTCTGTTTTGTAAATGTGTTTTCTGGTTGGTGACAATTTGAGGTGAAGGGGTGACCCCGGACTCATCAATCAGGTCTCTATGTCTCCAGATAGATTTGGAGAAGCAGAGTTACAGTTCAGTCTGATAGATCAGGCTGGGGATGGGGAGGGAGGGGGGGAGGAGGGTAGGGGGAGTGAAGGAAATATGGAGGGGAAGGGGAAGGGGGATATTTGTGGTATCTTTCTTGAGGGCAGACACAGGGGGTTCGTTAGTCCTATGGGACGGCAAGTTTGAAAACAGGGGACACTTACTTGAGGAGTATGGTCAGCGAGGGAGGGGGAGGTCTAGCTGGGAGGCCGCCCCTAGATCCTTTTTGCATGGTACGGGCACTAATGTGTTTACTCAGTTGAAATGAACAATGCATACTCTGGTCTCGTGGAATGTTAATGGATTGGGTACCCCAATCAAAAGGAAAAAGGTACTAGCATATCTCAAGAGGCTGAATGCCGCCGTGGCCTGCATCCAAGAAACTCACCTCACACAGATAGAAAGTAAAAAGCTGCAAAGGGACTGGGTGGGCACTTGTGTCTATGCAGAGGCAAAAAGGCGTAAAGCAGGGGTGGCGATCTTAGTGAACAAAAATGCAAATTTTCAGATTCAAAATCTATTGCAGACCCAGAGGGACGATACCTGATAGTATTGGGGACTTGGGAAAAAAAAAAATAACACTATGCAATATCTATGCCCCCAATGTCTACCACCATGGGTTTTTGAGAATATACATAACTTACTACAGACGCACGCTCAGGGCACGCTGTACATAGTGGGAGATTTCAACTGTGTACATGACCCCACCCTAGATAAGAGCACATCCTCACCGCCATCGCCCGGGGGAGGTAGACGGGGGATAGATTACCTGTGTCATCATCTCGACGTGCTCGACGTATGGAGAACCCTTCATCCAAATGAAAGAGATATACCCATATATCGAGAGCCCATAATACTTTGTCACGGATTGATTATATCTTGGTCTCCCCCAGCGGGAGTTTTTCACCATTTCAAAAGCACAGATAGAAACCTAGCAATCTCCGATCACACCCATCTCGCTACAGATAACCACTGCTGGCCCTCAGATACATCAACGCATATGGCGCTTCCCATATTTTTTGAAGGACGATCCTCAATTCCAAACATTCCTTAAAGATAGGTGGAAGGATTACACGCAAAATAATCAACAACACCTCCTAACATTCACCTTTTCTGGGATACCGCTAAAGCAGTACTAAGGGGTGAGATCATCTCGTTTGTTCACGCACGAAAAAACGCATAAACCGACAATCCTGAGCTTGAAACTGCACTGGGAAAGGCCAAAAGGGGTTAATCCAGCAAACTCAAAGATCACCGGCATACCTATTATAGCATACTGGGACAATTGAACACCTTACTAGACACTAGGGCACAGGCATACCTGTGGAAAGGACAAACATCTCTCTTTAAATTTGGCAATAAGCCTAGCCGCCTCCTGGCGAATCTCACCAAGCCTCAGAGGAAAAAGTCTTTCATACCATCCCTTATCTCAGACTCTGGGAAACACGTATATAGCGAGCCCGAGATTTGTGAACTATTTAAACGGTATTATAGCTCACTATACACCTCCGAGGCCCCTGAGGACGGGGTTGCGGAAACTCAGTTTTTAAAGACCTCAAATACCCATGCTCTCGGCCTCCCAACGGGATTTTTTGAATCGCCCACTTCAAACTTTTGAAATCACGCAGGTCATCTCAGGCCCAGCCGGGAAAATCCGGGCCCGGATGGGTTCTCCTACGATTTCTATAAAATTCTAACTTCCTATCTGTGTGAGCACTTAAAAAATTACTATATCGAAGGCTTGAATAACGGAAAATTCCCCCCACTTTTAATGCGGCGCATATTATAGTTCTTCCCAAACCCGGGAAGGACCCGACATGCACGACCTCATACAGACCTATTTCGCTACTAAATTGCGATCTAAAGATATTGGCCAAGGTCCTGGCGGAGAGACTAAAGGTTCTCTTCCAAATTTCCTTTCACCTCATCAGACGGGTTTTGTGAAGGGGCGTAAACCAGCCTCGACTATAGTTAAAATTCTCACGGCCATGACCATTTGCCAAAGCAAAACATCCCAGCCATTGTTATAGGGTTTGATTCAGAAAAAGCCTTTGACCGCATAGCATGGCCTTATCTTTTTCCGTTCTCTCTAGGTTTGGGTTGAGAGGCGAGTTTCTGCAATATCTATCCTTACTCTACACGACACCTATCTCTTATATGCTGGTAAATGGACACTTGTCGGAGGGTATTAACATCCAAAGAGGAGTGCGTCAGGGTTGCCCTTTATCCCCTCTGCTATATATATTAGCCCTAGATCCCCTATTGCGGAAAATAGATAGTAGTCCACGGGTGAAGGGATTTGGAGGTCCAAACCACATCTTTAAAATCGCGGGATTTGCGGACGACCTACTAGTATACCTTACCCAACCCTCGATATCTTTACCAACGGTTCTTGATTTTAGACCAATATGGCTCCTTTGCGGGCCTGAAAATTAACTATGCAAAATCAGAGGCATTAGATGTTCTTGGCATACTACAGGCAAAATGGGGCACAGCTTTTCCTCTCAGATGGGCGGACAAGGAGCTTAGATATCTGGGATTGCGTATCCCTTAAAGGTTTCACACTTTTACGCGGCAATATAAAACCGTTGATGGACAGCACCTTGACCTCTTTCCAACGGTGGAGGGACCTACCTTTATCGTTAGTGGGGAGAATACATCTATTTAAAATGGTCCTCATACCAAAATGGCTCTATATTCTCCAATTGGCCCCGCTGTGGATCTCCAAAAGGGATCACAGAACACTATCCCGGGCGTTAACCGCTTTTCTCTGGCGAGGAAAGCGAGCACGGATCAATATTACGACCCTGATGACTCCAGAAAGGGGGGGACTAGGGTGCCCACACCTGATGCAGTACAATCTAGCTTGCTCCATACGACACATCAGAGACTGGCTGTGTGGAACATCCCTGGTCACCCCTTATGCGTATCTATTGGAGTGGTACGGAGTCCAATCTTTGAACCCTAATACTAATCCCAACACCATGTTGCCCCATCATGTCAAACCGCAGATCCTGTTGTGGACGTGCAGAAAGGCCTGGCGGATGCTGTGCGAAATGGGGCATATGCCCCATCCCATTCCCGTTCCTTACTATTAGGGGACACGATTTATTCAAACCGGGGAAATCTGGGGGCAGTTTCCAGCGGTGGCACGGTCAAGGGCTCACATATTTTTCGGACCTAATTGACGGAAAAACGGGGGCCCTATACTCTTTCCAAACCATCCAACAGAGATATAATTTACCAGAGTCCGATCTCTTTGCATATCTTCAAGCCTCTCATTTTTTAAAGGCTAGGCTGCACGCAGGAAACTATACCACCCAGTACAAAGCTGAGGGACTTAATTTACACAGGGAAACGCACCAAACCATCAGTATCTTTTTCTATAAAGAAATAGTGGAGTATGTAGATATACACCCACTACACAACTTATACTCCCGTTGGCAGACATGGCCTTTATTTTCACTAACTTATGCGGACTTTGAAAGTGTTTTACTGATATGAAGTTGATTACGGAGAATGTATGCATGCAAGAGACGCAGTACAGATTTCTTTGGATGAGTTATATTACCCCATCCCGGGCATACCAGATGAAGATCGCACATACACCAAAATGCCCAAAATGTGTATGTAGCGATGGTCATTATTTCCATTGTTTTTGGGAGTGTGGAGGGGTTTCGGGTTTTTGGAAGCGTATAAGCCGTATGTGTTCGTCATCCTGAGGAGAACTATACCACCGAACCGAATTTGTGGTTATTTGGGATGGCGGACTCGACTTATCCAAACCTCACTATTCTGAACAATATTTGTTATGCGAGCGGGTTTGGGGGGAAACAAGTCATCCTTAAAAACTGGATCCACGTGGACATCCCTAACCACGAAGCTTGGTTTAGAAGGATGGTCCTCCTGTGCTCCATGGAGCATGCCCTTCTTACACCATATACCCCAAAGAGTCTGTACAAATAAAATCTATCTGGGCAGGTTTTACAGCGTACCTAGCCCCAGGGTGGGGCGGACGACAAATCCATGAACGCCACGGATCCTTATGTTCTTTTTCCAAAAAAAAAACAAGAAATAGAGGAACCCCCATGGAAAGGTCAGAAACTGTTTATAACATTAAGAAACTGGAGAAACTGGATATGTAAACCACGTTTTTTTTCACCTGACACGTATGGGGTTTTTTCATTTTTTCACTTGCCATTTTCTTTTCTCTTGAACTCCCTGCACTTCTTTGATGGACTATAAGGGGGGGGGGGGGGGGGGGGGGGGGTTTTTTGTTTCTTTTTATGTTTTTTTCTCTAACAATTTTCTCTTGATATGATGTTTGTGGCAATAAACCTTTGTTGTAAAAATTTGAAAATTCAATAAAGATATTTCCAAAAAAAAAAAAAAGGATTGGATAGGTTCTTGGAGGAGAAGTCCATTACCTGCTATTAAGTTCACTTAGAGAATAGCCACTGCCATTAGCAATGGTTACATGGGATAGACTTAGTTTTGGGTACTTGCCAGGTTCTTATGGCCTGGATTGGCCACTGTTGGAAACAGGATGCTGGGCTTGATGGACCCTTGGTCTGACCCAGTATGGCATGTTCTTATGTTCTTCTTATGTTCCTGCTGTGCGATGTGCTAGCAACCTATGGGAATCAAGGTACAGCAGCCACAGGCTACTTCTCCTGACGAGGAGGTGCCCCTGGAGATCTCCAGAGTCTGGAAGGACAAGACACATAGCACCCCCCACCATTACTGGGCTGAAGTAAATGGGAGCGCTACGTACACAGCGGCCGGAAGAGTTAAGGAGATGCCCCAGGGATGGAGACCAGAAGAGAGCATCGGCCATCCTGTTAGCCATGCGGGTACATCTGTGGTGCGGAGCCTTTCTGCCTGCAGCAGTGGGGGAGAGGAGAGCTGGAGGAAGAACCATTCTCTCTAGCAACTTTTGTCTGGAAGGCCCTGGGCAGTGCCATGCGCTGGGATCACTCCATAGCCGGAAGGGCTACCACCACAGGCCTAGCCTGGGTCACCTCCTGAGTCGGGGACACTCAGTGACTTGGCAGTGAGAAAGAGAAGCACCACTCTGCCCTGAGACTCGGCAGGACCAAGAGGGCAACATTCAAAAGGTCGAGGCACCTAAATCTCCCTAAAAGGAAAGTTCCCCCACAGAGAAGCTACACTCAGGTCCCTAAAAGGAGGTGGGGATGAGGTGACAGAAAGCAAGTTAGGCACTTGCTGCTGAGCTCTAGGGGTAAGTGCTTAAGTGCAGGTACAATATATATAGGCAATGCAATGCAATAAATAAATAAATAGTGTACATACCTAATGTTAGGGACGTTGGCAGTCAACACCTACTTTTGGTTTCAAAGGTGTTAGGCATGTAAAGGTAACATACTATCGTAGCAATTTTCAAAAACCATTTACCTGCATTAAGTGCAGTTAATGCAGGTAAATCCTTTGGACAATTCAATGGCATATATTGCAGTAATTTTCAAAAGCTCACTCACATGGGTGTGGCAACCCCTGGTCGTCCAGTAGATGGCCCTAGTAAAGCACTGGATAGTTATGAAGGAATAGCAGGGCCCAGCACCTGCCCCAGCGACTGTGTGTAGTGGGTGGGCCCTTCTGCTCATAAGTAGGGGCTAGGATTAGAATATGTGGGGGCTTTCTAGCTCAGCTTGGCACCCTTCCTAGTCACCACGAGCTGTCTGTCTGGAGGTGGCTCTCAAATTAGAAGAGAGATTTGTTTTAGAGAAGTTGACTGGTCCTTTTGGAGATAGCGATTCCCTGGGTCTGGAGCCAGGACACTGAAGAGCTGACAGAACCGGGTCTGGGGGAGAGTCGGGTCTGCAGTCAGAGAGGATTTCAGGCTGTCACAGACCCATACTATTTTTGTCCACTCCTCCTTGTCTGGAGGTCCAATATCTATAAGGAAGAAGGTGAAAACCCTCCACAGGATCTTCAACCCCGGGAGCAGGCGCAGGCTGGGTAAAAGGAGACCACATCTGTGGACGCAGCTAGGATTTTTCTACGGGATCTTCCCCCGGTTCTGGACTTCTTATGCACTCAGCTCCAGAGCTTTATAAGGAGACTCTTACACAGCAGGAAGAAGACAGTCAGTTGTAATTTAATTTAGGCAGAAGTGGGCATTGATTTCACTTTTGCAGAATCAGTAAAATATTTTTTGAACACCCAGATGTATTGGGCAGTGAAGGTTGTTGCTGCAGCACTACAGCATGAGAGAGCCAGGGGGAACTACACACAGGTTTCAGGGAAGAGCACAGTATCGCCTGGACCAGAAGCATCAGCACACGGGTGGGATAAAGGGGGAAAGAGGAAATCAGTGTAGTCCCAGAATTGTGTGCCTTAGGCTACGGGAACACTCCATGTCCAAGAAAAGGGCTACACATGTAACATGCATTTACACGAGTAACATGCATTTACACTTCTAAACATGCATTTCCACGAGTAATGAGTATTTACACGAGTAACGAGTATTTACACACGAGTAACATGCATTTACACGAGTAATGAGCATTTACACGAGTAACGAGTATTTACACGAGTAACATGCATTTACACGAGTAATGAGCATTTACACGAGTAACGAGTATTTACACGAGTAACGAGCATTTACACTTCTAAACATGCATTTCCACGAGTAACAAGCATTTACACGAGTAACGTGCATTTACACTTCTAAACATGCATTTCCACGAGTAACGAGTATTTACACTTCTAAATCCCAATTTAAAGTAAGCAAATGCTTTTGAAAATTGTGCCCTTTCTAAAGGAAAATCTTTTGGGCTCCATCAGGCCCGTTCAGTCCTCTATTGATAGCATTTGAATAAAGGGTAATGGCCTCTATTGATAGCATTTGGATGCAGGGTAATAGGTGATTTGACCTCTTTGGAGTCCTAATTGAATCATCTTTTCTAAATTCTGAAAGTTTAGAAGAACGTCCTTTGTCATCTGAATATAATATGGTAAAAGGGGGCAGTAGGATAATTATGGGCCCCAGTAAGCATATTGGAGAGGATCAGCATCAGTTATAAGTTATTAGATCCTAGTCCTGATTTAATGAGAATCAGATTACAGGGAGGAGTTATGGACAAGAAGGCTGAATTTCTTATTGAACTAATCCTAATCCGGTAGCAACATGTTTAATATACTGCCTAAGATTCGAAATTGGTGTTAAATCCTGCTGGACAATAAATTGTGGTGGGGATAGACAGGGTTCCAAAATTGAACCTATGTTCATTGGTAGATTTCTGCAACCTTCCATTCCGCTAGTGAAATCATATCTACGTGATACATCTCACTTTATCAAGATCCAAAATACATTACCTGTCATCACTGGGTGTGAGTGCTGATGTCAGAACATTGTACACACTGTAGAACTGCACACATTAAGGTGACAGGACTCATTCACCAGAAGGGCTGTGCAAACACTGTAACATCACTGGGTGTGAGCTGCTGATGTCAGAACATCTGTACACACTGTAGAACTGCACACATTAAGGTGGCAGGACTCATTCACCAGAAGGGCTGTGCAAACACTGTAACATCACTGGGTGTGAGCTGCTGATGTCAGAACATCTGTACACACTGTAGAACTGTACACATTAAGGTGGCAGGACTCATTCACCAGAAGGGCTGTGCAAACACTGTAACATCACTGGGTGTGAGGTGCTGATGTCAGAACATCTGTACACACTGTAGAACTGTACACATTAAGGTGGCAGGACTCATTCACTAGAAGGGCTGTGCAAACACTGTAACATCACTGGGTATGAGGTGCTGATGTCAGAACATCTGTACACACTGTAGAATGCACACATTAAGGTGGCAGGACTCATTCACCAGAAGGGCTGTCACTGGGTGTGAGTGCTGATGTCAGAACATCTGTACACACTGTAGAACTGCACACATTAAGGTGGCAGGACTCATTCACCAGAAGGGCTGTGCAAACACTGTAACATCACTGGGTGTGAGTGCTGATGTCAGAACATCTGTACGCACTGTAGAACTGCACACATTAAGGTGGCAGGACTCATTCACCAGAAGGGCTGTCACTGGGTGTGAGTGCTGATGTCAGAACATCTGTACACACTGTAGAACTGCACACATTAAGGTGGCAGGACTCACTCACCAGAAGGGCTGTGCAAACACTAACGTCACTGGGTGTGAGCTGCTGATGTCAGAACATCTGTACACACTGTAGAACTGCACACATTAAGGTGGCAGGACTCACTCACCAGAAGGGCTGTGCAAACACTAACGTCACTGGGTGTGAGTGCTGATGTCAGAACATCTGTGCACACTGTAGAACTGCACACATTAAGGTGGCAGGACTCATTCACCAGAAGGGCTGTGCAAACACTAACGTCACTGGGTGTGAGCTGCTGATGTCAGAACATCTGTACACACTGTAGAACTGCACACATTAAGGTGGCAGGACTCACTCACCAGAAGGGCTGTGCAAACACTGTAACATCACTGGGTGTGAGTGCTGATGTCAGAACATCTGTACACACTGTAGAACTGCACACATTAAGGTGGCAGGACTCATTCACCAGTAGGGCTGTGCAAACACTAACGTCACTGGGAATGAGGTGCTGATGTCAGAACATCTGTACACACTGTAGAACTGCACACATTAAGGTGGCAGGACTCATTCACCAGTAGGGCTGTGCAAACACTGTAACATCACTGGGTGTGAGTGCTGACTGATGTCAGAACATCTGTACACACTGTAGAACTGCACACATTAAGGTGGCAGGACTCATTCACCAGTAGGGCTGTGCAAACACTGTAACATCACTGGGTATGAGGTGCTGATGTCAGAACATCTGTACACACTGTAGAAATGCACACATTAAGGTGGCAGGACTCACTCACCAGTAGGGCTGTGCAAACACTGTAACATCACTGGGTGTGAGATGCTGATGTCAGAACATCTGTACACACTGTAGAACTGCACACATTAAGGTGGCAGGACTCACTCACCAGTAGGGCTGTGCAAACACTGTAACATCACTGGGTATGAGGTGCTGATGTCAGAACATCTGTACACACTGTAGAACTGCACACATTAAGGTGGCAGGACTCATTCACCAGAAGGGCTGTGCAAACACTAACGTCACTGGGTGTGAGCTGCTGATGTCAGAACATCTGTACACACTGTAGAACTGCACACATTAAGGTGGCAGGACTCACTCACCAGAAGGGCTGTGCAAACACTGTAACATCACTGGGTGTGAGTGCTGATGTCAGAACATCTGTACACACTGTAGAACTGCACACATTAAGGTGGCAGGACTCATTCACCAGTAGGGCTGTGCAAACACTAACGTCACTGGGAATGAGGTGCTGATGTCAGAACATCTGTACACACTGTAGAACTGCACACATTAAGGTGGCAGGACTCATTCACCAGTAGGGCTGTGCAAACACTGTAACATCAGGGTACCTGAGAAGCACTGGGATCACGATCCTGAGAGAAATGTTGGAATGAAGAATTTGTGAGACCCCTGGATATTCCTAGTTCAATTGATGACAAGATCAATGCTAGAAAACCGGATACAGTGGTAAGGGAGCAAAGCACTGCTGATAGAAGTGTCAGTGCCTGACGATCCTTCTATGGATTGAATGAAGATACTCAAGTATCAGAGACTAAGAAAACTCGGTACAAAGATTCAGAAGTAATCCCAATTAAACTGGGTGCCACTGGCCCGATTAAACAAAGCTTGCAGGAGCTCTTACCCCTATAGATTACACCCTCTGAACTCCACAAAGAGGTGCTCTTTGTTACAGTGCAAGTACTAAGAATGGGAATTAGCAGTAAAGTTCAGAGGGTGACATCGCTCCCAACATAACCTGGGACTATGAGAGAAGTTCACTCCCGTCCTGTGTGTGCACAGAATGATCCATCTGAAGACAGCAGTTTAGTTTATTATCTTAAGATAGCGCTTAATCAGTGATTTACTGAAGAAACTACATTCATAATTAAAACAAGGATCGTGCACTGCATATAAATGCAGCAATACAGCACATGTTTCACCCCCGGTGAAAGCACAGGATAATGATCTGTAAATAAATGTCTTCAGGCTAACATGAGCTTGTGAGGTGAGGGATGCAGTGTAAGAGCCTCTCAGGTCACTCGGGCCAGTGAGGAAAGGTGCACTGGTGACAGACAGAGAGACAGAGACAGGCTGGCCCACTGCAGCGTCCCTCCCTGCGATCTCTCCCAGGCTGAGGCCTTCGCAAACAAAGCAGACTGTGAAGAAATCTCTCTCATTCTCAAAGGGGCCGATGCAATTCAAGCCTGCAGAAAGCTGGCGCTGAGTGCTCCTGACGCGCGCCCCCGGGCACCTCTCCTGGGGCCGCCATGCGATATTCTAATGAGGGGTCCATTGTTCATCCCAGCGGCTGTCAGCAGCCGTCCATGATTAGGAAAACGGACGCTGAATTTCCTGCGCACAGTTACGGGTTCGGGAAACGGACGCTGCTTAACTGAGCATCCATTTCCTGAACTGACTACAGGAACTTTTTTTAAAACTTTTTTTTTTTTTTTTTTTTAATCTTTCATTCCTCCTACTTAAAATTGCAGTATTTTCTGCTTTTCTGTACAACGTTTGGGAGTGCTCAGAAATTAATGACTGATCCAGGCAGGCATTAATTTCTGAGTGGAAAAATGTGCTTATTGGATGCACATTTTTTTTTTTTTTAAATTTCGAGTGAGTAACTAATAGCCTCATCAGCATGCATTTGCATATGATGAGTGCTACTAGCTTTGCTGTGTGTTGGACATACATATTACATAAAATGGATTAGGTTGCGCCTATACAACCCGCGTCCAGCTGTGGGTTAAAGACTGCACTGGGCTGAGCGCACTGTATTGCCCCAACCCCAAAGAGCCCGATTCACTCTCACAGAGCTTTTCCTCACCGTACTATGGCCACAAAATCTGCATGTTCACTCTAATGCAGGTTAATTAAGAGAAGTTTAATTCAGCACAGAAAAAGTCAATTAATTATTAACTTTTCGATGTGCATGCCAATCATAATTTAACCTAATTGCAGAGATCACAAGTTCTTCTGTGAGACAAGTCAGAGGCAAGGCTGCTTAATTGATTTTTTTAGTCTCTAGAAATTCTGCACAGCAGGAAAATATTTTCCAGACTCCTCCTTCTTCCTCTCTCTCTCTTTCTCCATCTTCCTCCGTCATCTGTCATCACACGATAGTGTCAGGACCAGGAGGAGAATGGAGCAGCTTCTTGACCATCAGGCATCGATGTCTCTGTTTACTAAGTCTACAGGATAAAGTATAATGCATTTTATTAAAAATCTGCATTCTGCCTCATTCAATAGTTATTGTTCTAGGCAGATACAGAGAGGTTATATAAGCAAACACGTAATATATTAAATGCTAAACCAATTAAAACATGCATTTTAAATAAAAAGCTTGAACTGAAAGAGCTATTAGCTAATCAGACAGTAGTCACCAACAGGCCAGAAGGGGCTCACAGGAAGCTTCAGTTGTACCTGACTCTGGGAAGTCCGGGCAATGTTTCTTCTGGGTTCCCTTCATGAAATCCAGTATTTATCAGTGCCACAAATGCAGTTGCATCCTCAATTCTCTTTGAAACCATCAATGTTTACCAAAGGGTATGCTTGAAAGGGGTGACCTACATAGAGCATCAGATACAACCCACAAACAGCTATGGTGTGACTTCATCAGGGCTCAGAGAAACCATGGGGTGGCCAACAGTGTGGAGAGCTTGATGGGCTTGGCCATGCTTGGCACAGGAGTCAGAGAAGGTCTGAGGGATCGGGTGGGAGATGCAAGGGGTTGCAGTAAGAACCCTGATATCTTCCAGTCATCAGGGCTCAGAGAAACCATGGGGAGGCCAACAGTGTGGAGAGCTTGATGGGCTTGGCCATGCTTGGCACAGCAGTCAGAGGAGGTCTGAGAGATCGGGTGGGAGATACAAGGGGTTGCAGTAAGAACCCTGATATCTTCCAGTCATCAGGGCTCAAGAAACCATGGGGAGGCCAACAGTGTGGAGAGCTTGATGGGCTTGGCCATGCTTGGCCCAGGAGTCAGAGGAGGTCTGAGAGATCGGGTGGGAGATACAAGGGGTTGCAGTAAGAACCCTGATATCTTCCAGTCATCAGGGCTCAGAGAAACCATGGGGAGGCCAACAGTGTGGAGAGCTTGATGGGCTTGGACGTGCTTGGCACAGCAGTCAGAGGAGGTCTGAGGGATCAGGTGGGAGATGCAAGGGGTTGCAGTAAGAACCCTGATATCTTCCAGTCATCAGGGCTCAGAGAAACCATGGGGAGGCCAACAGTGTGGAGAGCTTGATGGGCTTGGCCATGCTTGGCACAGCAGTCAGAGGAGGTCTGAGGGATCAGGTGGGAGATGCAAGGGGTTGCAGTAAGAACCCTGATATCTTCCAGTCATCAGGGCTCAGAGAAACCATGGGGAGGCCAACAGTGTGGAGAGCTTGATGGCCTTGGCCATGCTTGGCACAGCAGTCAGAGGAGGTCTGAGGGATCAGGTGGGAGATGCAAGGGGTTGCAGTAAGAACCCTGATATCTTCCAGTCATCAGGGCTCAGAGAAACCATGGGGAGGCCAACAGTGTGGAGAGCTTGATGGGCTTGGCCATGCTTGGCACAGCAGTCAGAGGAGGTCTGAGGGATCAGGTGGGAGATGCAAGGTGTTGCTGTAAGAACCCTGATATCTTCCAGTCAGAATCTTCTGTATGTTCCGTCATTCAGAATCATCCGTTTGGATGAAACCCGTCAACGGCTCTTTCATGCCCAGGGTCCTGATTTATGGAAGTTTAAAGGAAGAATCTTCCCTTTTGAAATTCCAGAAAATGTTAGACTTTTCTGTTTTCCCAGGCCTTTCCGACCAGTGCATAATCAGATAACAAAAAGAAAATCAGTTTCCACCAAAACAGTTTTTATGGCTGAGAAGCCTCATGATTTAAGATTACTTTCTGTATAAGTTACGGTTTTGTGAATATCTAGTGTGATGTGAGTAGATAATTATATTATATAAGCTGGAGAGTATTTTGTTGGTTTTTGCTATTTTATTTTATGTATAATGGATTTTGTGAATGTTATTCTGTGAGCCGCTTAGAAATTAAGATTTGCGGTATATAAGTTTCAAATAAGTAAATAAATAGACTGGACAGACTGGATGGGCCATTTGGATCTCTATCTGCATCATTTATGAAGAGGTTTATTTTCAGCACCACATAGCTGGATAAGTTCAAATTGATCTGGCTAAGTTGTGTGTTTGAAATATTCAGCAATGTTCATCGGCCATCGCTTAGCTGGTGGGAAGAGAATGGGCATAATGGGGAGAAGTTGAGTTAGCCAGAGATAACTTATCCGGCTAACTCTGGTCACCCCATAGCCCTTCCCTGGACCAGATGGCCTACCCCCCAAAGTTCTGAAAGAACTAAAAAATGAAATTTCAGACCTATTACAAATAAATAGTAAACTATCCTAACAAAACTGAATCCCTCTTCCCTGCACCATCGTCTCATCCACGCATTGAGACTCCGGAGCTCTGCCTGCCTCTGGTGACCTGCACGTGGAACAGGGAGCATTTCAGAGAATGCCACCCTGGAGGTTCTGGATTTAAGCTTTCTACCTAAGAGTCTAAATTTGGCTTCCAGAACCTCTCTTCCACATTTTCCTATTTTGCTGTGCTCATATGTACCACGACAGCCGACTCCTCCCCAGCACTGTATAAAATCCTATCTAGGAGAAGTATCCCAGGGCTACTGCCCAGGAGGGAAGGTTAGGTCGGCCATCATAGTTGGTGATTCGATTATTAGAAATGTAGATAGCAGGGTGGCTGGTGGACGTGAGGACTACCTGGTAACTTGCCTGCCTGGTGCAAAGGTGGCAGACCTCACGCATCACCTAGATAGGATTATAGTCAGTGATGGGGAGGAGCTGGCTGTCGTGGTACATGTGGGCACCAATGATTATCTCACTCGTCGTATTTCTTTCCAGATCATTTATAAATATATTGAAAAGTAAGGTCCCAATACAGATCCCTGAAGCACTCCACTGTCCACTCCCTTCCACTGAGAAAATTGTCCATTTAATCCTACTCTCTGTTTCCTGTCTTTTAGCCAGTTTGCAATCCACGAAAGGACATCGCCACCTATCCCATGACTTTTTACTTTTCCTAGAAGCCTCTCATGAGGTAGTGTACTTGGATTTTCAGAAGGCGTTTGACAAAGTTCCTCATGAGAGGCTTCTAGGAAAAGTAAAAAGTCATGGGATAGGTGGCAATGTCCTTTCGTGGATTGCAAACTGGCTAAAAGACAGGAAACAGAGAGTAGGATTAAATGGACAATTTCTCAGTGGAAGGGAGTGGACAGTGGAGTGTCTCAGGGATCTGTATTGGGACCTTACTTTTCAATATATTTATAAATGATCTGGAAAGAAATACGAGTGAGATAATCAAATTTGCAGATGACACAAAATTGTTCAGAGTAGGTAAATCACAAGCAGATTGTGATAAATTGCAGGAAGACCTTGTGAGACTGGAAAATTGGGCATCCAAATGGCAGATGAAATTTAATGTGGATAAGTGCAAGGTGATGCATATAGGGAAAAATAACCCATGCTATAATTACACAATGTTGGGTTCCATATTAGGTGCTACAACCCAAGAAAGATCTAGGCGTCATAGTGGATAACACATTGAAATCGTCGGTTCAGTGTGCTGCGGCAGTCTAAAAAGCAAACAGAATGTTGGGAATTATTAGAAAGGGAATGGTGAATAAAACAGAAAATGTCATAATGCCTCTGTATTGCTCCATGGTGAGACCGCACCTTGAATACTGTGTACAATTCTGGTCGCCGCATCTCAATAAAGATATAATTGCGATGGAGAAGGTACAGACAAGGGCTACCAAAATGATAAGGGGAATGGAACAGCTCCCCTATGAGGAAAGACTAAAGAGGTTAGGACTTTTCAGCTTGGAGAAGAGACGGCTGAGGGGGGATATGATAGAGATGTTTAAAATTATGAGAGGTCTAGAACGGGTAGATGTGAATCGGTTATTTACTCTTTCGGATAATAGAAGGACTAGGGGGCACTCCATGAAGTTAGCATGGGGCACATTTAAAACTAATTGGAGAAAGTTCTTTTTTACTCAACGCACAATTAAACTCTGGAATTTGTTGCCAGAGGATGTGGTTAGTGCAGTTAGTATAGCTGTGTTTAAAAAAGGATTGGATAAGTTCTTGGAGGAGAAGTCCATTACCTGCTGTTAAGTTCACCTAGAGAATAGCCACTGCCATTAGCAATGGTAACATGGAATAGACTTAGTTTTTGGGTACTTGCCAGGTTCTTATGGCCTGGATTGGCCACTGTTGGAAACAGGATGCTAGGCTTGATGGACCCTTGGTCTGACCCAGTATGGCATTTTCTTATGTTCTTATTTTCTTAATTAGTTATGGATAGTAACCGCCGCAATAAGCAAGCTACACCCATGCTTATTTGTTTACCTAGACTATGTAATTCAGTCCTTGTTGGTTGTTGTCTGTATATAGATCCACTTTTCTTCATTCCCCCTGCCATAGAAGCAGAAAGTTATGCTGGATATGCATTGAAAGTGAAGTATCAGACTTTCTCCCCTGCTGTTGAAGCAGAGAGCTATGCTGGATATGAGTGAACTATCAGACTTTCTCCCCTGCCGTTGAAGCAGAGAGCTATGCTGGATATGTGTGAAGTATCAGTCTTTTCCCCTGCCCTTGAAGCAGAGAGCTATGCTGGATATTTATTTATTTAATTACTTTTAATTTTTATATACCGATGTTCCTGTATACAATACATATCGCACCGGTTTACATGGAACTGAATGTCGCCTCAGTGGTGGAATACATTGGAACAGGTTGACAAAGAACTTACAAGGAGACAATCAAGAACATGATTAACTGCAACATAGTACAAACTGAACAACATATGTACAGTGGGATAGATACCGTCTATCGCTTCATCAGATCTTAGCTCTCAGGGAAGGCTTGGGTGAATAGCAAAGTCTTTAGCTTCTTTTTGAATGTCAAAAGACACGGTTCTTGGCGGAGGTCCGGTGGGAGCGAGTTCCAAAGAGGGGGACCTGCAGTGGACAGAGCTCGTTTTCTCAGTGAGGTTTTAGCCGGCTGGGTGTGAAGCATGTTCTGATATGCACTTCTGATCAGTCTCTTAGAAATGTGCTGCTGCAGTTGAAAAGATAGGTTGAGGGGGGAGATGTTGTGTAGAGCCTTGTGAATATCCTTGTGGATATGCGTGAAGTATAAGTCTTTCTCCCCTGCCGTTGAAGCAGAGAGCTATGCTGGATATGCGTGAAGTATCAGTCTTTCTCCCCTGCTGTTGAAGCAGAGAGCTATGCTGGATATGCATTGAAAGTGAATTATCAGGCTTATTTGGTTTGGGGTAGAAACCGCCGTAACAAGCAAGCTACTCCCCACTTTTTTGTGAATGCAAATCCTTTTTTCCACATTTCCTCTTGCCATTGAAGCTTAGAGCAATGTTGGAGTCGCATTAACCATGTGTATGTTTATTGAATAAGGGTATTATCTCCAGGTAGTAGCCATCATTCCCGCGAGCCACCCACTCTTCATTCACGTCCTTTAGACTTTATGGATCCACAGTGTTTATCCCACGCCCCTTTAAAGTCCTTTACAGTTCTGGTCTTCACCACTTCCTCCGGAAGGGCATTCCAGGCATCCACCATCCTCTCCGTGAAGAAATACTTCCTGACATTGGTTCTGAGTCTTCCTCCCTGGAGCTTCAAATCGTGACCCCTGGTTTGGTTGATTTTTTTCTGACGGAAAAGGTTTGTCATTGTCTTTGGATTATTAAAACCTTTCAAGTATCTGAAAGTCTGTATCATATCACCTCTGCTCCAATTTGGCAGTGCAATAATAATGGGAGATTTGGCAGTGCAATAATAATGGGAGAATTCAATTACCCCAATATTGACTGGGTAAATGTAACATCAGGACTTGCTAGAGACATAAAATTCCTGGATGTAATAAATGATAGCTTCATGGAGCAATTGGTTCAGGAATCAACAAGAGAGGGAGCTATTTTAGATTTAATTCTTAGTGGAACACAGGATTTGGTGAGAGAGGTAACGGTGGTGAGGCCACTTGGCAACAGTGATCATAATATGATCAAATTTGAACTAATGACTGGAAGGGGAACAATAAGTAAATCTGCAGCTCTAACACTAAACTTTCAAAAGGGAAACTTTGATAAAATGAGGAAAATAGTTAGAAAAAAACTGAAAGGTGCAGTCCATATGTATTCCGCACATTAAGAAAGGTGGAAGGAAGGCAAAACGATTACCGTCATGGTTAAAAGGTGAGATGAAAGAGGCTATTTTAGTCAAAAAAACATCCTTCAAAAATTGGAAGAAGGATCCATCTGAAGAAAATAGAATAAAACATAAGCATTGTCAAGTTAAGTGTAAAACATTGATAAGACAGGCGAAGAGAGAATTTGAATGGAAGTTGGCCATAGAGGCAAAAACTCATAATAAAAACTTTTAAAAATATATCCAAAGCAAGAAACCTGTGAGGGAGTCGGTTGGACCATTAGATGACCGAGGGGTTAAAGGGGCTCTTAGGGAAGATAAGGCCATTGCAGAAAGACTAAATGAATTCTTTGCTTCCGTGTTTACTAATGAGGATGTTGGGGAGATACAAGTTCTGGAGATGGTTTTCAGAAGGCGCAACTTGGTAGGGTCTTGCCAACCAGGAGGGAAAAAATGTAGGTGGTCTTCACCATATAATCTGGAAAAAGGACTGCTTGTAACATAGAAACATAGAAATGATGGCAGAAGAAGACCAAACGGCCCATCCAGTCTGCCCAGCAAGCTTCACACTTTTTTTTCTTCTCATACTTATCTGTTTCTCTTGGCTCTTAGTAACCTTTTGGTTCTATTTCCCTTCCACCCACACCATTAATGTAGAGAGCAGTATTGGAACAGCATCTAAGTGAAATATCTAGCTTAATTAGTTAGGGGTAGTAACCGCCGCAATAAGCAAGCTACACCCATGCTTATTTGTTTATCCAGACCTTGTAATTCAGTCCTTGTTGGTTGTTCTCTGTATATAGATATGCATTGAAAGTGAAGTATCGGTCTTTCTCCCCTGCCGTTGAAGCAGAGAGTACATGTAGCACTGGTACATGTAGCCGTTGTAGCATGAAGTACATGTAGCACTGGTTCAGGACCCCATAGCATTGCTTGGAGTCCCAAGCATACTGATGTGAAGCAGGCAGCTGTGATATTAGTTGAATAGATGCAGAGTGTACTGGCAGAGCCGCTGGAAAAGTCTGTAGTGACATCTAATCAAGTAGAGAACCATTCCATAGATGCCGCCATAATTTCCAGAAATTTATGCTGTTCTTGTATCTTGTGTGCCAGTCCCAGGATAGCCTGGAAGGCTGTGGCATCTGCCCAGTCTATGGCCTTGGCAATCTGTTGAAGGCGTGGACCCTTGGACTGATGTGGAGTTGGCATAACCTGGGAGGTGCCCTGTAGGTCCCCACCGTCAGCTGGTGGTGTCAGATGAGGCAGAAGAATAGCTGGAGCTTCACCTAAACTATCCCACATCCCTTTAGTTTGAGCCCTTTGGTGTCAGGGCTGGCAGGTGGCTTCCACTGCTGAAGACCAGAAGATCCAAAATTGAGGCGAGGATGAGCAGGCAAAGTTGAAGACAGACCAGGGTCAGGGCAGATGGCGATCAAGGGAGTCCAATGGTCAGGCAATGATCAGCAACAGGCAACAATCAAGGAAGTCCATTAGTCAGGCAGTTGTCAGTGGCAGGTGGCAATCAAGCCAAGGTCAAAGCTGAAGACCCATCCAAGGAAAAGGGGGATGAACGATCAGGGCAGGAGGATGAGGGACACAAGAGGCAAGGCACACTGAATAACTGAAGACTGACCACAATGTTGATGAGAAGAACTGAAAATGAAACGAAGACCAGGGATTGAAGACCAGGAACTGAGGACATGGAAAAAACCAGGAACTGAGGCAACTCACTCTAGTAGACTGTAACGAGACCTGTTGCCAAGGTGAGGAAGTCAGGGTGCTGGAGGCCTTTTATAGGCCTTAAAATGGATGATGTCAGAGGCCTGCATTGCAGGGCTTTTTCCCGCCATAGGCCCTTTAAATTTATCAGTGTTGGATGCGCGTGTGCCTGACAGTGGCATCCAGCTGCGAGGGAAGCTGGTGGCATGTCACTGCAAAGAGGAGCCAGAGAGGCAGAGGGCAGGGTCCTGGTAAGGGCTTGTCCTTCTGGGGCCCAGACTGGGAGATGAGAGTGGCAGTTCATGAGATTAATCCATAAACTGCTGAATGCAACATGGAACATACATTCAACAGGAGAGAAAGTTTTGGAAAAGGTAACCATTCGGGAAGAGCCGAGAATTTGGATAAAGTCTTTGAGACAAGACTGCACCTGTACCAACCTCAGAAGCATCTACTTCTAAGATGAAAGGCTTGCCTGGATTAGAATAACACAGGCTTGGAGTTGCTTCAATTCTTTGAAGGCCTCTGAGCTTGGGGATTCCAAGAATTCTTTGGCATGCCCTTATGTGTAAAGACAGTAAATGGAGCCATCAGCTTGGAGACATTTTGAATGAAGCCCTGATAATAATTAGCAAGCCTTGGTGTGCCTTGAGACCCAAAAGTATTGGCCAATTAAATACTGCAGATACTTTATCTAGGTCCATCTCAAACTCTTGAGCTGAGATTAGATATCCCAAGAAATGGACTTGATTTTGCTCAAACACACACTTTTCAAACTTAGTGAAGATCTAGTACTGATAAAGACTAGAAAAGACTTCCCCTACATGCTGTCAATGGGTGGCCAGGTTTGCGGACAAGGTCAAGATGATAAAATGAGAAAAACGGTTAGGAAAAAACAGGAAGGAGCAATTGTAAAGGTTAACGAGTAGATTTTAAAAACGCTGAGCGTGTAAAAAAATAGGGGGGTTACGTGCGTGGCTGGGCCTTGTGCCCGCCGTGCACATTTTCAAAGGGGCCAGCCATGCGCGTAACCCCCGTAATGCATTGAAGCGCTGGTCCCAGAGAAAGGGGCGGTCCGGGGGGGGGGGGGGGGGGGCAGGGATGGAAGTGGCCGGTACAGCAGCCATTTGCCTCTGTGCTAGCGCACGTTAAGTTGCTTCTGCTCCAAAGGAGCAGTAAGCAACAAAACAAACAAACAAAAAAAGGGTAGGAGAATGGGTTTAGAGGTTGGGGAGGAGAGGGGAAGAGGGAGGAAGTATGGGTAGGGGAGGTAGGGAACTGGGAGAGGCCCGATCTCCATGCCGCACGTAATTTTCTAAAATTAGACCCCTCTGCGTGCGACGCACGCACATGTGCGCTTCTTTTAAAATCTACCCCTAACAGTTTAGATCAGTAATGGACGTTGTTTAGAAATACCATCTTGGAAGCCAGGACCTGATGTATTCCACTCATTAGAAAAGGTTGGAAGGAAGGCTAAATGACTATCGGCAAAGTTTAAAACAGGAAACAGCATAAGTACTGGCAAGTCAGATGTAAGCATTGATAAGGAAAGCAAAGAGAGAATTTAAAAAGAAGCTTGCCGTGGATGCAAAATCTCATAATAAAAACATTTTCAGGTATATTTGAGGTAAAAAGCCAGTGAGGGAGTCATTTCAATAATTAGATGATCAAGGGGTAAAAGGGGCACTTAGGTATGAGAAAGCCATAGCAGAGAGAATAAACTAATTCTTTGCTTTGGTATTCACTGAGGAAGATGGCAGAAATTATATTAAAGGTGATGATTCAGAGGAAATGAAACAAATCTCAGTAAACCTGGAAGATGTGTAGGGCAAATTGACAAACTAAAGAGTAGCAAATCACCTGGTCCAGATGGTATACATCCCAGACTGTTGAAAGAACTGAGAAATGAAATTGCATACCTGCTATTAGAAATGTGTAAACTATCAATACACCATCAATAGCACCTAAAGACTGGAGGGTTGCAATGTAATTCCAATTTTTAAAAAGGGATCAAGGGGTGATCCAGGAAACTACAGAGCAGTGAGTCTAACAAACGTGCCAGGCAAAATGGTAGAAACTAGCATATGAACAAAATTGCTGAACACATAGCTAGGCACAGTATAATGTGACAAAGCCAACATGGATTTAGCCAAGGGAGAGTTTGCCTCACAAATTTGCTACATTTCTTTGAGGGCATAAATAAACCTGTGGATAAAGGTGAGCCAGTTGAATTTCCAGAAAGCATGTGACAAAGTCCCTCATGAGACAATTTTTAGGAAATTAAATTGTCATGGAATAAGGAGCAGTGTCCTTTTGTGGCTTGCCAACTGGATGAAGGTTAGAAAACAGAGAGTAAGGCTATATAAATGTAGCCTTCCCAGTGGAGAAAGATGAATAGTGGAGTACCCCAGGGATATGGTCTGGGACCGATGCTTTTTAATACATTTATAAATGACCTGGAAATGGGAACAACAAGTGAGGTGATCAAATTTGCCGATAATACAAAATTATTCAAAGTTGTTAAATCACAAGAGGATTGTGGGAAATTACAGGAGGACCTGGGAGGCTAGGCATGCTAATGGCAAATTAAATTTAATGTGGCCAAGTTACAACATGATGCACTTAGGGAAGAGTAACCCAAATTATAGCCACTCAATGCAAGGTTCCACATTAGAAGTTGTTAAGCGCCAGGCCATTCTTTATGACTCTTATGTCCAGGGATTTTTGTAGAAAGTATAATTTTTTGTAGATTTTTGTAGAAAGTATACTTTTTTATTGATCAATATAAGTATTCTTGGGAGATGCTGATGCCATTTCTCTGACAAACAATCCCCCAGGCCCCAGGCCACAAGAACCTGGCAATTTTGGGTAATTGCCAGGTTCTTGTGGCCTGGTTTTGGCCTCTGTTGGAAACAGGATGCTGGGCTTGATGGACCCTTGGCCTGACCCAGCATGGCATGTTCTTATGTTCTTATGTTCTTAACATCTCATCGTGTATATGAACTGATTCTTCTTTTATAGGTAAAATACAATATACGAGGTGGGGCCCATTTACCATCACTCTTTTGATAGTCCTTTGTTCTGTTAGAATCTTGCTGGTCAGGGCAATTATCATATCTTAGGCTGTATTTACAGATGCCCCTGGAAATGATGCCTCTTATTGTGACAATATAGCCTGAAGTTTCCAACCCGTTGCTTTCTCCTTTTATGACCCTATAATTAGGCATCATAACGTGGTGCCAGCTTCAAATGCCTGTTCAGGTGTCTGGGAATTCCTGCAAGTCAGGTTCAATAAGACACTTGGAGTTCATACAGGCTAAGATAGTAGAGGATTCTGGGTCAGTTGACTTTCTCCATGTTGGTTTTCAGGCTCAGGAACACTCATCAAAGTCACCATTCAGGAAAAGGATCTAGGTGTCATCATTGAAAATACATTAAATTCTTGTACTCAGTGTGCAGCAGTACCCACGAGATCAAATAGAGTGCTAGGGATTATTAGGAAAGGACTGGAGAATAAAACAGAGAATATCATAATGCCTCTGTATCACTCCATGGTGCATCCTCATCTTGTGTTCATATATCATACACAAACAGAATGCTAGGGATTATTAGGAAAGGAATGGAGAATAAAACAGAGAATATCATAATGTCTCTGTATCACTCCATGGTGCATCCTCATCTTGTGTTCATATATCATACACAAACAGAATGCTGGGGATTATTAGGAAAGGAATGGAGAATAAAACAGAGAATATCATAATGCCTCTGTATCGCTCCATGGTGCGACCTCATCTTGTGTTCATATATCATACACAAACAGAATGCTAGGGATTATTAGGAAAGGAATGGAGAATAAAACAGAGAATATCATAATGTCTCTGTATCACTCCATGGTGCATCCTCATCTTGTGTTCATATATCATAAACAAACAGAATGCTGGGGATTATTAGGAAAGGAATGGAGAATAAAACAGAGAATATCATAATGCCTCTGTATCACTCCATGGTGCATCCTCATCTTGTGTTCATATATCATACACAAACAGAATGCTGGGGATTATTAGGAAAGGAATGGAGAATAAAACAGAGAATATCATAATGCATCTGTATCACTCCATAGTGCATCCTTATCTTGTGTTCATATATCATACACAAACAGAATGCTGGGGATTATTAGGAAAGGAATGGAGAATAAAACAGAGAATATCATAATGTCTCTGTATCACTCCATGGTGCATCCTCATCTTGTGTTCATATATCATACACAACAGAATGCTGGGGATTATTAGGAAAGGAATGGAGAATAAAACAGAGAATATCATAATGTCTCTGTATCACTCCATGGTGCATCCTCATCTTGTGTTCATATATCATACACAAACAGAATGCTGGGGATTATTAGGAAGGAATGGAGAATAAACAGAGAATATCATAATGTCTCTGTATCGCTCCATGATGTGACCTCATCTTGTGTTCATATATCATACACAAACAGAATGCTGGGGATTATTAGGAAAGGAATGGGGAATAAAACAGAGAATATCATAATGTCTCTGTATCACTCCATGGTGCATCCTCATCTTGTGTTCATATATCATACACAAACAGAATGCTGGGGATTATTAGGAAAGGAATGGAGAATAAAACAGAGAATATCATAATGTCTCTGTATCACTCCATGGTGTGACCTCATCTTGTGTTCATATATCATACACACACAGAATGCTGGGGATTATTAGGAAAGGAATGGAGAATAAAACAGAGAATATCATAATGCCTCTGTATCGCTCCATGGTGTGACCTCATCTTGAGTATTGTGTGCAGTTCTGGTCTCCACATCTCAAGAAAGATACAGCAGAATTAGAAAAGGTACAGAGAAGGGGGACCAAGATGATAAAGGGATGGAACAATTCTCCTGTGAGGAAAGACTAAAGAGGTTAGGACTCCAGCTCGGAGAAGAGATGGCTGAGAGGTCTATAAAATAATGAGTGGAATGGAACAAGTAAACGCCAATCAGTTGTTTACTCTTTCAAAAAGTACAAAGACCAGGGGACACACAATGAAGAGATACTGGGTAATTCATTTAAAACTAATAAGAGAAAATATTTTTTTACTCAGTGCATAATTAAGCTCTGGAAGTCAATGCCAGAGGATGTGGTGAAAGCTATTACTATAGCTACGTTTAAAAACTGGACAAGTTCCTGAAGGAAAAGTCCATTAGCCATTATTAAGGTGGATCCACTCCTTATTCCTGGGATAAGCAGCTTGGAATCTCTCTACCCCTTGGGATCCTGCCAGGTACTTGTAGCCTGTATTGGCCACTGTTGGAAACAGGATGCTGGGCTTGATGGACCCTTGGTCTGACCCAGTATGGCATATCTTATGTTCTTATGTACTTGTTATCCTGCTAAACGTCTTTGAATATTGGCCTCATAAGTTATAAACTATGAACTGTGAAATGTCTCTTTTGCTTTGAATCGATGCTTGTCGTCTTTCTGAGCTAAAAATGCCCTCATTATCCTCAGTTTGCTATGCTGTAATTACACATAAAATATGTGGGCATATATTGGGCAAATGGTAGGAAACATGAAAGGATTGAATGAACAGAAATTTGAAACTGGTCAGCAGTAGCACCAGTGAAGGCGTCTGTGAATTGAAATGAATGCCCTTTCTGCCAGTTGTGGGGCATTAGCATGTCTTTTTGCCTGCTATATAATTTGCCACATAGGTAGGTGCAAGAACCTTTGTATAAAGATGTCCTTTTAGAAGAGTGCCATCATCCATCCAGCAATGATATCAAAATCCTCTTTGTTTTGATTTAAGAGATCTTTGAGGGATGAAACTTTCTGACAGCTCTCTGCAGCCTCAGCCCCTCCTCTTCTGAAAGGGGAAAGGTTAGGTTAGGTGAGGGAGCAGTTTCTCTGTCTGCTCCAGCCTCAGTCTCAGCTTCTCCTCTCCTGCACTCTGCAGGCTGCTCCCACGCAGGCAGGGGGAGGAAGAGGTTAGGGAGCAGCTTCTCTGCCTGCTCCAGCCTCAGTCTCAGCTTCTCCTCTCCTGCACTCTGCAGCCTGCTCGCACGCAGGTAGGGGGAGGAAGAGGTTAGGGAGCAGCTTCTCTGCCTGCTCCAGCCTCAGTCTCAGTTTCTCCTCTCCTGCACTCTGCAGGCTGCTCGCACACAGGCAGGGGGAGGAAGAAGTTAGGGAGAAGCTTCTCTGTCTGCTCCAGCCTCAGCCCCTCCTCTTCTGATAGGGGAAAGGTAAGGTTGGAAGCAGCTTCTCTGCCTGCTCCAGCCTCAGTCTCAGCTTCTCCTCTCCTGCACTCTGCAGGCTGCTGGCACTCAGGCAGGGGGAGGAAGAGGTTAGGGAGCAGCTTCTCTGCCTGCTCCAGCCTCAGTCTCAGCTTCTCTTCTCCTGCACTCTGCAGGCTGCTGGCACTCAGGCAGGGGGAGGAAGAGGTTAGGGAGCAGCTTCTCTGCCTGCTCCAGCCTCAGTCTCAGCTTCTCTTCTCCTGCACTCTGCAGGCTGCTGGCACTCAGGCAGGGGGAGGAAGAGGTTAGGGAGCAGCTTCTCTGTCTGCTCCAGCCTCAGCCTCAGCCCCTCCTCTTCTGAAAGGGGAAAGGTTAGGTTAGGCAGCAGCTTCTCTGCCTGCTCCAGCCTCAGTCTCAGCTTCTCCTCTCCTGCACTCTGCAGGCTGCTCCCACGCAGGCAGGGGGAGGAAGAGGTTAGGGAGCAGCTTCTCTGTCTGCTCCAGCCTCAGTCTCAGCTTCTCCTCTCCTGCACTCTGCAGGCTGCTCCCACGCAGGCAGGGGGAGGAAGAGGTTAGGGAGTAGCTTCTCTGCCTGCTCCAGCCTCAGTCTCAGCTTCTCCTCTCCTGCACTCTGCAGGCTGCTCGCACGCAGGCAGGGGGAGGAAGAAGTTAGGGAGAAGCTTCTCCGCCTGCTCCAGCCTCAGTTTCTCCTCTCCTGCACTCTGCAGGCTGCTGCACGCAGGCAGGGGGAGGAAGAGGTTAGGGAGCAGCTTCTTTGTCTGCTCCAGCCTCAGTCTCAGCTTCTCCTCTCCTGCACTCTGCAGGCTGCTCGCACGCAGGCAGGGGGAGGAAGAGGTTAGGGAGCAGCTTCTCTGCCTGCTCCAGCCTCAGTCTCAGTTTCTCCTCTCCTGCACTCTGCAGGCTGCTCGCACGCAGGCAGGGGGAGGAAGAGGTTAGGGAGCAGCTTCTCTGTCTGCTCCAGCCTCAGTCTCAGCTTCTCCTCTCCTGCACTCTGCAGGCTGCTCGCACGCAGGCAGGGGGAGGAAGAGGTTAGGGAGCAGCTTCTCTGTCTGCTCCAGCCTCAGTCTCAGCTTCTCCTCTCCTGCACTCTGCAGGCTGCTCGCACGCAGGCAGGGGGAGGAAGAGGTTAGGGAGCAGCTTCTCTGTCTGCTCCAGCCTCAGTCTCAGCTTCTCCTCTCCTGCACTCTGCAGGCTGCTCGCACGCAGGCAGGGGGAGGAAGAGGTTAGGGAGCAGCTTCTCTGCCTGCTCCAGCCTCAGTCTCAGTTTCTCCTCTCCTGCACTCTGCAGGCATGGGGAGGAAGAAGAGAGAGAGAGAGAGCTGAGACTGAAAGCAGGCACTCCCTAGCTTTTTTCGGATGATAGTGCAGCAGGTTGAAGCCTGTAGCATCAGGCTAATTATGCTGTTTCTCTTGCTGCAGAATCGCAGGAGCTGTCTGTCAGCAGTATTATTTGGCGCTGTCTGTAATCTGTCAACACTCCTTTGTGGCAACGCTAGGTAATCAGAGTTGCAATAGTCTAAATGGGTTAAAAGCTCTGCAGCTAAAGTACTTTGCAGGACACTGAGGCTTTTTATCTCAGGCTGAGGCTGCAGAGTAAGAAGGGTTCACACCCAGCCGGCTCCTTTCCCATGTCTAACCACAAAGCTTTGGAGTAATCTAAATCAATCCCAGTACTTAGTGTGAGCATCTGATCTCCTCAGTCCCCCGTGCAGCCTGCCAGGCAGACCCGGCTGTGCAAACATCTGCTGCTTTAAGAGATCCCCAGCATGGTGGAAAATCTGGACATCTGACCTCCCCCAGGCCTTCACAGCACGCCAGCCTCCCCTCTCACCTCCCCATTTACTGCCCTGCTAGTCCAAGCTGGACGGGACACTTGTACAGCATCAGCAGAAAAGGAGCTGCCCAGGGCTCGGCCAGGAAACCCAGCGCATCAGTTCTCTATCAGACCTTTAAATAAGAGGGATTTAGTATATTAACATGAAGGACTGCTCCCCTAATTATACTGACCTTTCTCATTCTTTCCAAAGAAATTCTGTTAAACACATTTTGCGAGCTCTGCTTCATTATCTTTTCGTTAAAGTCATCTCCAATGACACAACATTTAATTAGATTTGTTGTGCGCATACTGACAGGTTAGCATCTGTATTCCCTGCACGCCCTGTCATTTGGCTACTGTAATAAATCTTCCTCAGCCTCCATCCATTGCCAGGGGTAAGAGTGGATTCAGTTAGCTCAGCATGGAAAAGATCTTTTTGCACGGACGGGATGGACTGGTGGCTATCTTTATCCATGCAAATGTCTGCTGGAAAGCATTAGGAAAAACTCGCTGCCTCTTGGTTATTTGGTACCTTCCTCACTGCAAAGAGTGAAGAGGATGGCAGACTTGCTGTGCGTCTCCTATGAGCATCACAATCGCAGGCAGACTGAGCATTGTCGGAAAATCTGTTTATCCTGCTAGGATTTCATTCGGTAAGAATTGCTGGTGGGACAGAGGTTGGCTACAGAGAGGGGCCGAGTCGGCTGTCAGCAGCCCTGTAACTTTAATTAGTCTCGGCCAATCGGAGCTAGAGATTGGGTCAATGACTGACACAGAAGTGGAGCCAGAACTGAATTTCTGAGGAAGGTGGCATCGTGCCAGCGCCCAGCCTTACCCCGTCCTAGCAGGGTCTTCATGACCCTTTCATGTCTGGTACCACTCTCCCCACATCATCTGTCTTTTCACGCTCCCCTTACCATGGCTGTCTCTCACTGTCCCTGTGCTGTTCTCTGAGGGATAATTACCTGCCAAAAGTAAACAGAAATACTCTGATGGCCTCAGATCTTTACAAGACTAGTCCAAGGGTAGAGTTTTTCCCTCATCAAGTTAGCCTTTTTAACAGTACAGGGGATCAAGGACTGACAGTAATTGCATTGCCTCCAGGCGCGCTGCTCCTTTAAGGGCTGGCTCAGATGTGACATGAGACGGAGGACAGGCTCAGATGTGACAGGAGACGGAGGACAGGCTCAGATGTGACAGGACAGGCTCAGATGTGACATGAGAGGGAGGACAGGCTCAGATGTGACAGGACAGGCTCAGATGTGACAGGAGACGGAGGACAGGCTCAGATGTGACAGGAGAGGCTCAGATGTGACATGAGATGGAGGACAGGCTCAGATGTGACATGAGAGGGAGGACAGGCTCAGATGTGACAGGACAGGCTCAGATGTGACATGAGAGTGAGGACAGGCTCAGATGTGACATGAGAGTGAGGACAGGCTCAGATGTGACAGGACAGGCTCAGATGTGACATGAGAGGGAGGACAGGCTCAGATGTGACAGGACAGGCTCAGATGTGACATGAGAGGGAGGACAGGCTCAGATGTGACATGAGAGGGAGGACAGGCTCAGATGTGACAGGACAGGCTCAGATGTGACAGGAGAGGGAGGACAGGCTCAGATGTGACATGAGAGGGAGGACAGGCTCAGATGTGACAGGACAGGCTCAGATGTGACATGAGAGGGAGCACAGGCTCAGATGTGACATGAGAGGGAGGACAGGCTCAGATGTGACAGGACAGGCTCAGATGTGACATGAGAGGGAGGACAGGCTCAGATGTGACATGAGAGGGAGGACAGGCTCAGATGTGACAGTACAGGCTCAGATGTGACATGAGAGGGAGGACAGGCTCAGATGTGACAGGACAGGCTCAGATGTGACATGAGAGGGAGGACAGGCTCAGATGTGACAGGAGACGGAGGACAGGCTCAGATGTGACAGGACAGGCTCAGATGTGACATGAGAGGGAGGACAGGCTCAGATGTGACAGGACAGGCTCAGATGTGACAGGACAGGCTCAGAAGAGGGAGGACAGGCTCAGATGTGACATGAGAGGGAGGACAGGCTCAGATGTGACATGAGAGGGAGGACAGGCTCAGATGTGACAGGACAGGCTCAGATGTGACATGAGAGGGAGGACAGGCTCAGATGTCACATGAGAGGGAGGACAGGCTCAGATGTGACAGGACAGGCTCAGATGTGACATGAGAGGGAGGACAGGCTCAGATGTGACAGGAGACGGAGGACAGGCTCAGATGTGACAGGACAGGCTCAGATGTGACATGAGAGGGAGGACAGGCTCAGATGTGACATGAGAGGGAGGACAGGCTCAGATGTGACAGGACAGGCTCAGATGTCACATGAGATGGAGGACAGGCTCAGATGTCACATGAGAGGGAGGACAGGCTCAGATGTGACATGAGAGGGAGGACAGGCTCAGATGTGACAGGACAGGCTCAGATGTCACATGAGATGGAGGACAGGCTCAGATGTCACATGAGAGGGAGGACAGGCTCAGATGTGACATGAGAGGGAGGACAGGCTCAGATGTGACAGGACAGGCTCAGATGTGACATGAGAGGGAGGACAGGCTCAGATGTGACAGGAGAGGCTCAGATGTGACATGAGAGGGAGGACAGGCTCAGATGTGACAGGACAGGCTCAGATGTCACATGAGATGGAGGACAGGCTCAGATGTGACATGAGAGGGAGGACAGGCTCAGATGTGACAGGACAGGCTCAGATGTGACATGAGAGGGAGGACAGGCTCAGATGTGACAGGACAGGCTCAGATGTCACATGAGATGGAGGACAGGCTCAGATGTGACATGAGAGGGAGAACAGGCTCAGATGTGACGGGACAGGCTCAGATGTGACATGAGAGGGAGGACAGGCTCAGATGTGACAGGACAGGCTCAGATGTGACATGAGAGGGAGGACAGGCTCAGAAGTGACATGAGAGGGAGGACAGGCTCAGAAGTGACAGGACAGGCTCAGATGTGACATGAGAGGCAGGACAGGCTCAGATGTGACATGAGAGGGAGGACAGGCTCAGATGTGACAGGACAGGCTCAGATGTGACATGAGATGGAGGACAGGCTCAGATGTGACAGGACAGGCTCAGATGTGACATGAGATGGAGGACAGGCTCAGATGTGACATGAGAGGGAGGACAGGCTCAGATGTGACGGGACAGGCTCAGATGTGACATGAGAGGGAGGACAGGCTCAGATGTGACATGAGAGGCTCAGATGTGACAGGACAGGCTCAGATGTGACATGAGAGGGAGGACAGGCTCAGATGTGACAGTACAGGCTCAGATGTGACATGAGAGGGAGGATAGGCTCAGATGTGACAGGACAGGCTCAGATGTGACATGAGAGGGAGGACAGGCTCAGATGTGACAGGACAGGCTCAGATGTGACATGAGAGGGAGGACAGGCTCAGATGTGACAGGACAGGCTCAGATGTGACATGAGAGGCTCAGATGTGACATGAGATGGAGGACAGGCTCAGATGTGACAGGACAGGCTCAGATGTGACATGAGAGGCTCAGATGTGACATGAGATGGAGGACAGGCTCAGATGTGATGGGACAGGCTCAGATGTGACATGAGAGGGAGGACAGGCTCAGATGTGACAGGACAGACTCAGATGTCACATGAGATGGAGGACAGGCTCAGATGTGACATGAGAGGGAGGACAGGCTCAGATGTGACAGGACAGGCTCAGATGTGACATGAGAGGGAGGACAGGCTCAGATGTGACAGGACAGACTCAGATGTCACATGAGATGGAGGACAGGCTCAGATGTGACATGAGAGGGAGGACAGGCTCAGATGTGACAGGACAGGCTCAGATGTGACATGAGAGGGAGGACAGGCTCAGATGTGACAGGACAGACTCAGATGTCACATGAGATGGAGGACAGGCTCAGATGTGACATGAGAGGGAGGACAGGCTCAGATGTGACAGGACAGACTCAGATGTCACATGAGATGGAGGACAGGCTCAGATGTGACATGAGAGGGAGGACAGGCTCAGATGTGACAGGACAGGCTCAGATGTGACATGAGAGGGAGGACAGGCTCAGATGTGACAGGACAGACTCAGATGTCACATGAGATGGAGGACAGGCTCAGATGTGACATGAGAGGGAGGACAGGCTCAGATGTGACAGGACAGGCTCAGATGTGACATGAGAGGGAGGACAGGCTCAGATGTGACAGGACAGGCTCAGATGTGACATGAGAGGGAGGACAGGCTCAGATGTGACATGAGAGGCTCAGATGTGACAGGACAGACTCAGATGTCACATGAGATGGAGGACAGGCTCAGATGTGACATGAGAGGGAGGACAGGCTCAGATGTGACAGGACAGGCTCAGATGTGACATGAGAGGCTCAGATGTGACAGGACAGGCTCAGATGTGACATGAGAGGGAGGACAGGCTCAGATGTGACATGAGAGGGAGGACAGGCTCAGATGTGACAGGACAGGCTCAGATGTGACATGAGAGGCTCAGATGTGACAGGACAGGCTCAGATGTGACATGAGAGGGAGGACAGGCTCAGATGTGACAGGACAGGCTCAGATGTGACATGAGAGGGAGGACAGGCTCAGATGTGACAGGAGACGGGGGACAGGTCCCTGAGGACCACTCTTGCCACCCCGCTGATCTCACACTATCATGGAGTTTAATCTCAGGCTTGTGACTGGATGAGGGTGTTCTGCAATTGGTTGCCACATTATAGGCTTCTTTCCAGAACCAAACTGCCCTGTTCAAATCCTTTATTATGCTTGTGCAGTGTTTCTAATAACTTCTCTTAGGTCAGAGCTAATTCCAGAAAATCTCCCACTCCATTCTTCTGTTTTACCCCAGAAGCTCTGAACTAATTAGCAATTATTCTGTCACTTATTTTTATACCTTCAACTGTCACCCATGTGGTCTCCGAAGCACTCATACACAATCAACTTTGGAAAGATATTTTGTTTGTCCCAATGGCAGGTGTTTCTGGTTACAGGAGCTCTGCACCGGCAAACAGTGCTCAGGATCCAGGAGGAGGGATACAGTAATAGGGATGGGGGTCAGTTCATTATATTTGATTTCCATCACAGGGTGCTCAGGATTCAGGAGGAGGGATACAGTAATAGGGATGGGGGTCAGTTCATTATCTATGATTTCCATCACAGGGTGCTCAGGATTCAGGAGGAGGGATACAGTAATAGGGATGGGGTCAGTTCATTATATTTGATTTCCATCACAGGGTGCTCAGGATTCAGGAGGAGGGATACAATAATAGGGATCGGGGTCAGTTCATTATATTTGATTTCCATCACAGGGTCAGTTCATTATCTATGATTTCCATCACAGGGTGCTCAGGATCCAGGAGGAGGGATATAGTAATAGGGATGGGGGTCAGTTCATTATATTTGATTTCCATCACAGGGTGCTCAGGATCCAGGAGGAGGGATACAATAATAGGGATGGGGGTCAGTTCATTATCTATGATTTCCATCACAGGGTGCTCATGATTCAGGAGGAGGGATACAATAATAGGGATGGGGGTCAGTTCATTATATTTGATTTCCATCACAGGGTGCTCATGATTCAGGAGGAGGGATACAATAATAGGGATGGGGGTCAGTTCATTATCTATGATTTCCATCACAGGGTGCTCAGGAGTCAGGAGGAGGGATACAGTAATAGGGATGGGGGTCAGTTCATTATATTTGATTTCCATCACAGGGTGCTCAGGATTCAGGAGGAGGGATACAATAATAGGGATGCGGGTCAGTTCATTATCTATGATTTCCATCACAGGGTGCTCAGGATCCAGGAGGAGGGATATAGTAATAGGGATGGGGGTCAGTTCATTATATTTGATTTCCATCACAGGGTGCTCAGGATCCAGGAGGAGGGATACAATAATAGGGATGGGGGGTCAGTTCATTATCTATGATTTCCATCACAGGGTGCTCAGGATTCAGGAGGAGGGATACAATAATAGGGATGGGGGTCAGTTCATTATCTATGATTTCCATCACAGGGTGCTCAGGATCCAGGAGGAGGGATATAGTAATAGGGATGGGGGTCAGTTCATTATATTTGATTTCCATCACAGGGTGCTCAAGATCCAGGAGGAGGGATACAATAATAGGGATGGGGGTCAGTTCATTATCTATGATTTCCATCACAGGGTGCTCATGATTCAGGAGGAGGGATACAATAATAGGAATGGGGGTCAGTTCATTATCTATGATTTCCATCACAGGGTGCTCAGTATTCAGGAGGAGGGATACAGTAATAGGGATGGGGGTCCGTTCATTATATTTGATTTCCATCACAGGGTGCTCAGGATTCAGGAGGAGGGATACAGTAATAGGGATGGGGTCAGTTCATTATATTTGATTTCCATCACAGGGTGCTCAGGATTCAGGAGGAGGGATACAATAATAGGGATGGGGGTTAGTTCATTATATTTGATTTCCATCACAGGGTGCTCACGATTCAGGAGGAGGGATACAGTAATAGGGATGGGGGTCAGTTCATTATATTTGGTTTCTGGGCAAAATTGTATTTCAATTTATATCCTGGCCTTCAGCACTTGAAAGCGGATTACATTCAGGATTGCAGGCAGTTCTCCGTCTTCAGAGGGCCGACAAGTTAAGTTTGTACCTGGAGGGTAAAGTGAGTTACCCAAGGTTTGCTAGAGTGAGACCCTGCTTCTGTGTGGTGAGGGACAAGCCCCATATCCAACGGCCTGTGGTGAGAAGATCTGCCTGTCTTTTCCCCTGTAGTGGAGGTGCACCACTGACTCAGCAACATCAAAGAGGTTTTGGACTGTGAGACTTTTGCCTGCTACCCGATGAGGTCATACAAATATTTGCTTTGCTCTTCAGGGCAGGAACCTTCTCAGGCTAGCTTGAACACTGCCTTTCAGGGCCTGCATGATTTGTTCAGCGTGTGTTTGTGAGGGGTGGAGAGATTACCTGACCGGGCTTTGAGCCTCCTGCTCCTCGTGCCCCTTGATTGCCGCCACCACCGCATTGAGGCCTCCACTGCTCATCGCTGCTGCCCCCGCCGACCCTAAGCCGACCCGAGGCCTTCCCCCGTCGACATTCGCTGCGGCCCCGACCCTGAGCCGTCCCGGCCCACCAGAAAGAGAGAGAGAGATGCACCAGAAGTCTAAGAAAGAGAGAGACACCATCGAAGAGAAGCCGGGAGAGAGAAAAAGAAAGAGACCACCCAAGAAATACAAAAAGAAATGCCGCCCCCAGAACCACTAAGAGAGAGAGAAAGAAAAGTAAGACCCACGCTGCCACAGGCGCCTCGCGCCACCCACTTACCCTCCCTGAGCTCCCGAGCCACCAATCAAGGGCTGGGAGCCGCGTCCACGTTGACGTCTGGGAGGACGGCCTTTCAGCCCTTTAAATTTGGGCTCGCTACTAAGGGGCCTACCTCTTAGTGCGCCCTTTCGTGCATCCCCTTTTGGGTCACCTCAACACTTTCTCAGATGCCTCCAACGCAACGACTCCACTCGCTGCAAGACTTCGAAGTCCAACCCGGACTAGAAATGACTATCCACCACCACCTTCAGCTCATGACTCCCCAGGGATCACCAATCTCTTAATTCTTCCCCAAGAAGGACTCTTACAACAACAATTCACCTTATACTTTCTAGGAGTACTCCTATTCGTGTATCCCTGGAGGTATTCCTACCTCCTGCCTCCTCCCACTACTGCATACACACTGAGACACCCCCCCCCCCCTTCCTTCTAAAGAGATTCCCGTCCCATCCCAACTTACCGTTTATCACCCCCCTGCCCCCCTGCAATTCCCTGTCTTCCTCACCCTTTGGGCCTTCTTCATCACCCACTGTGCAACAACTATGCACACGTTCTTCATACCCTCTATCAAACACTATCCCGTGGCACATCACTACCCCTCCCCAAATTCCCCAATTTTCCACGAGAGCGTCACAGAATCCTTCTTCCCATCATGACCACTCCTTTTACACAAATAATTGGCCTCACTACCTTCACAATCCTCCTCCTAAATGCACAATCCATCTCCAAAAAACCGCCTTAATCAACGATATACTTACAGATGACAAACTGGACATACTAGCCATTACTGAAACATGGCTAAAGGACACCGACACCGCCCTCATCAACCAATTACCGGTTGAAACTTATGATATCTTTTCTATCCCCAGGCCCCAAAAAAAAAAGGAGGTGGTCTCCTCCTAGCAGCTAAAAAGGCCATAAAAATCTCACACAATCCCATCCCCCCACCTCACAAACTAGAATTCACTGTACCTAACCTGCAAATCTGCCTAGCCTACGTCCCCCAAAATCCAGCCCAAATTTCATATGAGACACAGAAGATCAAGGCAAGTGCGAGGACCACAGGAAAATTGACATTATGTCATGTTTCCCCTCCACACAGGCTTCCACTAAATTCCTTTTCGACATCACCAATGCAAGGCTACCTACACTCGAAACTACTTCCTCATTGGAAATTGTATCCATCATAAAGAAAATGAGGCCATGCACACACCCATTAGACACCATCCCTACTAAAACTCTCCTCACCATCCCTGACATCTTTGCCAAGCCTATCTAAAATATCATCAACAGATCCATCACACTTGGCATCGTCCCTAAAAATCTTAAACATGCCATTATCAAACCCATTTTGAAAAAACCTACACTTGATCCATCCGACCTCGCCAACTTTTGCCCCATCTCGACCCTGCCCCTAATAGCCAAAATCCTAGAAAAGTCAGTCAATCGACAATTAACCGAATACCTTGACGAAAACAATATTCTCTCGCAGTCACAATACGGCTTCCGACGACATCACATCACTGAGACCTTACTCGTCTCTCTCTCTGATTACATCCTCAAAAGCCTTGACAAAGGTCTTTCACATATCCTGTTCCTTCTTGATATTTCCTCTGTCTTTGACATGGTCAACCATAAAATATTAGCAGAACGCCTCACTGACATTGGTATTACAGGCTCAGCCCTCCAATGGTTTCAATCCTACTTACAGGATAGGCAATTGTACATCCAAACCGTTCCACAAGGCTCTTCCCTCTCCTCCACTTTATTCAACATTTATCTCCTCCCCACTGTAACCTTCTATCCAAGCTAGGCCTCCCGCACTTCATCTATGCCGACGAATTGCAAATCCTTATACCTGTAAACGACACACTTCACAAAGGCACAGAGACCTGGAACTCCACCCTAGCGGTCATTAATACTCTCCTGACAAGCAACTTGCTTGCACTCAACACTGCCAAAACAGAGCTTCTCTACATTGCACCCCAAAGCATTTCCCCAACCCTTCAGTCAAACTCCCCCTTCTTCACCACTGCCTCCAGCCAACATGTGCGCAGCCTCGGCATCACTATCGATAACCACTTCACCTTCAAAAAACACATTAATAACACAATCAAAGCCTGTTACTTCAAACTTCCCTCACTCAAAAAACTGAAACCCCTTCTACACCTCAGTGACTTCCGCACCATTCTACAGGCCTTCATCCTAACCAAAATTGACTACTGTAACGCTCTGCTCCTAGGACTACCCAAAAGCACGTTGCAACCACTTCAATTACTCCAAAATGCTGCTGCCCGGATCCTAACTAACACTCACAAACGCGACCACATCACCCCTGTACTGAAACACCTGCATTGGCTCCCAGTCACTGCTAGAATAACGTACAAATCTCTCACTCTCGTCCACAAAGCTCTCCACAACCAAAATATGCACTGGCTCGAGGAACACCTCACTTTTCACAACACAAACAGACCTACAAGACAGCAACACCGAGCAACACCGCACATTCCATCACCCAAAGACTCTAAGCTCTGCTCCACCAAAGCTCGTGCACTATCCTTAGCTGCGCCCGCCCTTTGGAACAAGCTCCCTTCATCACTACGTCAAGAAGCATGCCCCCAAAAATGTAAACAGAACCTGAAAACCTGCCTCTTCAAACAAGCATACTCTGAACAGCACACCTCCCCCCTCTGACTCCTATTCCCCCCTCTGACCTCCACGACCCTCTTGTAAATAGTTATATTTTTATGCTACATATTTTTTACTGTATGCCTTATAATTTGTAAATCGTTCAATTCTACTCTATCTGTATTTTTGCATGTTCACTGTTGCACTGTAAAGCGATTGTTAGCTGATTTGCGTTTAATGTGAACCGATGAGATGTTCCCAACGTTCATCAGTATAAAAACCTCTAAATAAATAAATACATTACTCCCAAGATGCCGAGTGCTAAGGGTGGCCCTGCATGTCCCTTATTCATGTCCCCGGGGAGGGGTAGTTGTTTCTCCCGGTGTGTGCGGGAGGGGCCAGATAAACTGAATGGAGTCAGTGTGTTAGTGACTGTTGTAAGTGAGCGATGCACAGCAGCACAGAATATGTTCCCTTACAGCCTCCTCCTCAATCCGTGTAGGAATATCTCTTACAGCCTCCTCCTCAATCCCTGTAGGAATGTCTCTCACAGCCTCCTCCTCAATCCGTGTAGGAATGTCTCTCACAGTCTCTTCCTCAATCCCTGTAGGAATGTCTCTCACAGCCTCCTCCTCAATCCGTGTAGGAATGTCTCTTAGAGCCTCCTCCTCAATCCCTGTAGGAATGTCTCTTACAGCCTCCTCCTCAATCCGTGTAGGAATATCTCTTAGAGCCTCCTCCTCAATCCCTGTAGGAATGTCTCTTACAGCCTCCTCCTCAATCCGTGTAGGAATGTCTCTCACAGCCTCCTCCTCAATCCGTGTAGGAATGCCTCTTACAGCCTCCTCCTCAATCCCTGTAGGAATGTCTCTTACAGCCTCCTCCTCAATCCGCGTAGGAATGTCTCTTACAGCCTGCTCCTCAATCCGCGTAGGAATTTCTCTTACAGCCTTCTCCTCAATCCCTGTAGGAATGTCTCTTACAGCCTCCTCCTCAATCCGCGTAGGAATGTCTCTCACAGCCTCCTCCTCAATCCCTGTAGGAATGTCTCTCACAGCCTCCTCCTCAATCCGTGTAGGAATGTCTCTCACAGCCTCCTCCTCAATCCCTGTAGGAATGTCTCTTACAGCCTTCTCCTCAATCCGCGTAGGAATTTCTCTTAGAGCCTTCTCCTCAATCCGTGTAGGAATGCCTCTTACAGCCTCCTCCTCAATCCGCGTAGGAATTTCTCTTAGAGCCTTCTCAATCCGTGTAGGAATGTCTCTTACAGCCTCCTCCTCAATCCCTGTAGGAATGCCTCTTACAGCCTTCTCCTCAATCCCTGTAGGAATGTCTCTTACAGCCTCCTCCTCAATCCGCGTAGGAATTTCTCTTAGAGCCTTCTCCTCAATCCGTGTAGGAATGTCTCTTACAGCCTCCTCCTCAATCCCTGTAGGAATGTCTCTCACAGCCTCCTCCTCAATCCGTGTAGGAATGTCTCTCACAGCCTCCTCCTCAATCCCTGTAGGAATGTCTCTCACAGCCTCCTCCTCAATCCCTGTAGGAATGCCTCTTACAGCCTTCTCCTCAATCCCTGTAGGAATGTCTCTTACAGCCTCCTCCTCAATCCGCGTAGGAATTTCTCTTAGAGCCTTCTCCTCAATCCGTGTAGGAATGTCTCTTACAGCCTCCTCCTCAATCCCTGTAGGAATGTCTCTCACAGCCTCCTCCTCAATCCATGTAGGAATGTCTCTTACAGCCTCCTCCTCAATCCCTGTAGGAATGTCTCTCACAGCCTCCTCCTCAATCCCTGTAGGAATGCCTCTTACAGCCTTCTCCTCAATCCCTGTAGGAATGTCTCTTACAGCCTCCTCCTCAATCCGCGTAGGAATTTCTCTTAGAGCCTTCTCCTCAATCCGTGTAGGAAGGTCTCTTACAGCCTCCTCCTCAATCCCTGTAGGAATGTCTCTTACAGCCTCCTCCTCAATCCCTGTAGGAATGTCTCTTACAGCCTCCTCCTCAATCCCTGTAGGAATGTCTCTCACAGCCTCCTCCTCAATCCGTGTAGGAATGTCTCTTACAGCCTCCTCCTCAATCCCTGTAGGAATGTCTCTCACAGCCTCCTCCTCAATCCCTGTAGGAATGCCTCTTACAGCCTTCTCCTCAATCCCTGTAGGAATGTCTCTCACAGCCTCCTCCTCAATCCCTGTAGGAATGTCTCTTACAGCCTCCTCCTCAATCCGTGTAGGAATTTCTCTTACAGCCTCCTCCTCAATCCCTGTAGGAATGTCTCTTAGAGCCTCCTCCTCAATCCCTGTAGGAATGTCTCTTACAGCCTCCTCCTCAATCCCTGTAGGAATGTCTCTCACAGCCTCCTCCTCAATCCCTGTAGGAATGTCTCGTGCCAGAGCCCAGGGAGCTTCGACCTGCCAGGGCTCTGGGAGAGATACAGACCCCAGGCGGGCAGGGTGTGCTTTGGATGGGCAGTGCCCCTTCCCGCTGGCCACAGTTACTGTCTCTGCACAGAGAGAGAAAGTCTCCTTCTTCCAGTCGTCCATGATTTTAGGCTTTGCCTTTCCTCACAGTTCATTGAATTTCCAGTTTCCTTGTTTCTGGTTCAGTTCCTTTTTCTCTCCTTGCTCTGTTAAGATCCCTGAGGGGAGGGATCCCCTGAAGCAGGACGCTCTGTGCTTCAGTCAGAACTTCCCCCTGGATCTTGAACCCAAATGTTTTTCAATAAGAAAGATGTGACTGGAGTCACTGACAGCCCCCTCCTCATGGAGGGTGTGGAGAGCAACTCTTCCTACCCCGCACAGCCCCAGACCCAGGGATGGAACAGCTCCCCTATGAGGAAAGACTAAAGAGGTTAGGACTTTTCAGCTTGGAGAAGAGACGACTGAGGGGGGATATGATAGAGGTCTATTAATTGCATCAGTAGCATGGGATCTTCTTAGTGTTTGGGTAATTGCCAGGTTCTTGTGGCCTGGTTTGGCCACTGTTGGAAACAGGATGCTGGGCTTGATGGACCCTTGGTCTGACCCAGTATGGCAATTTCTTATGTTCCCCATTCCCTGAGCCCAGGAGGAGTACAGGCTCCAGTAAGGCTCCTATCACATTAGAAAGCTAAATCCAAAAAATGTAGCCAGAGGGGCAACTCCAGAGCCGCCAGTGAGTGGAGTGGAAAGGAAAAACCCTTCCCAATCCTGGTCAGGACCAGCAGGCAGGGCTTGCCTGGCTCCCCGGCTGTACATCCTGGGCAGAGGGACGGCCATTGCAGACCCTGCAGGAGGAGGAGGAGGAGGGTTAGGGTTAGGAGGAGGAGGAGGAGGAGGAGAGGCACCCGGGAACCCAGGGCTCACCGGTGGTACGACAGGCGGTGTCCGCTGCGTATGTCAGCCTGGGCTTTTCCAAATATCCACCTTTCCTCCTGAGAGGTCTCTCGCACAGAGGAAGGAGGACAGAAGCAGGAGTGCCCGGCGACCCTCGCTCCGCAGGACACAGGCTGGGGGTACCAGAGTCAGCTCCGGGAGGGAGCCTGCAGAGAGCCGGATAAATCCCACCGAAGCAGAGCCACTCAGGCCGTGACTTTACCCAGCTCTGGACTGACTGTACACGGAGCTGCGTTTCTGAAAGGAGGAGTAAGGTTTTCTTTTGGAGACCCAGCATTACGCCAGGTCTGTGAGTCCCGGCCTGCAGCCCGGCATCGCTGCACCTCTGTAACACAGCACAAGGACAGGAGCCTCGCCTCACCACTGCCCGCGCCAGGATCGTCTGCCTTCACTGCCACGGAAAGCATCAGAAGGGCAGCGAAAACTCGTGGAGAGTGCCAAAGAAATGACATTTATTTGTTGTGTGCCCTCGGGAAGTCAGTGCCATGGAAGAAGGGTCACAGGTGCATTCTCATCTCACAGGGTCCTCAGCAGGTCCTCTCGGAGGTCCACAGAGCCCAGGACCACTGCAGCTTTACAAGCCCCTAGCATGAGAACAAGCCACGAAATGAAGGAGCCTCGCCGGCCCCAGCTCAGCATTCACTGATGGTCTGGGCAGTGCTTTACCAGGGAGAGGCTGCCCCAAGGCAAGCAAGAGGGCAGCCGAGCGCCGCGGGTCAGCCCGGACCAGGGGCCCGCGTTTTCTCTTTCACCTTCGCAGGCACCTGCAAGCCACGGCAGGGGAAGGAGCTCAGCTACGCAGGCGCTGCTCCCCAGTTCTCTGCAGGGCACCACCTCTCTGACATTGGAAAGGTGAAGGAGCCGGGGGCACGCAGGGTCGCGGAGCCCTGCATCTTCCCTTTCTGGTGGGGGTCACTAAGAGCCTGCCCTGTGCTTGTATTTGAAGGGGAGGTGGGATTTCAGTGCTTCCTGAGGTGACGGTTATCCAGGTGGCACCGGCAGGTGCTGGAGGAGGCCTGAAGCTGGAATAGACCAGCGCTTCCAAGCCCATAAGCAACCTGTGAATCCGAAAGGAACCCCCCCTCGCATGAAGCCATTGCACAGAGAATAAAACACACAGCGGGGGTTTCTGAGTAGCACGAGCCAGCACCGGCATGGCCAGAGATCCGGGATGACACTAGCCACTTACCTGCAGGCCACCTCCAGGGCTGCTCTAATTCTGCAAAGATGCAAGATATCAAAGCTCTCCTGGCCTGTTATCTGAGAACACAGCAGTGAATTATCTGCGCTTAACTCTGCTGCTGTTCCCCGTCCAATTCATCACAAGCAGAGGTTTTATCATCACCCAGCTGATCTTCCCAATTGGTAGAGGATCTCTCATTTTCGGCGTGCCAGATTGTACGTGTTAATGTAAGGGAGACAGATAAAGCGTGGGCGTTTAATCTTACTTTCATGATCGAAAGCAAAATGAAACTTGTGTCATCTGAAGAGAAATTACAGCGGCTCAGAGCCGGACGAAAAGCTGATACGGGAAGGTGCCAGGAGAGATTTGTGGCTGATGGAGAAGTCAGCACTGGCTTTAATTACAGTTTCCTTCCCGGGGAAACGAGAAACAGAATTTCTATTAATCAGATTTTTTTTTTTTTTTTTTTTTGCATTTCGGGAATTTACTCTGGCTTTAAATAAAGGCAGTTAATCTCAGTTAATTATTTAGCTGCACTTCGAAGCCTGCCCTTGATTAATCTCCGGCAGCAGCGCCAGGATGAGGCGAGCAGTGGAGTCCGTTGGGGCCAGGAGTGGTCGCAGGGATGGAAATAGTGGCCAGGGGTCGTTCAGTGCTGGGGGAAGGTGGGGGGTGGGAGCTGTAGCTGCACCGTCTCAGCTGATCCCACGGGGTCTCGGAGAGAGCCAGGCGCAGGTGGGACCTGAACGGGAGAAATCTCCAGGCACCCATGGGTGGCTCTCGTGATTTAGACTCTGTAGGCCAGTACTTCTATTTATTTATTGGAAATGCTTATAGCCTGCAAATTCCAAAGAAAACATTTGTCCGGGGCGGATTACAGCGACGGGCACATAATAATCAATTCCAGACAAATATTTCACACATTAAAAGAAATAAGACACATCACAGCTCCTGAGTTCCTTTATATTCCACCCCAGAAAACGCCCTCGCATGTGTTTGAGCCAATCTACTTCTGCTCAATGAAGCGACCCGAGTGAGACCGCAATGGCCTCTTGGGTTTATAATACGACATTTTTTTTGCTTTAACCCACAAAATTCCTCAGAGTATATCAACGTATGAATGGAGACCAAAAGGCAACCCTTGCCCACCCTCCCGGTGGCAGCCCGTGCAGCTGCTTGCAGGCTGGATGGCCCGCGATAAAACTTTGATAGCCACAGTAAAAGCCGGCCCACAGCACCCTGCACCAGCTGCAGTACCTACACCCACCAGTAGTGCTGCGCCATTGTCCATGTGCCCCAGTACCAATGACTGAAGGGCTGCCCGAAAAAAAGCCTATTGCAAGAAGAAATGACATCACAGATCTCAATAGTTTCAATTTATAGAAAGCAATATCCACCTCCTGAATAATATGGGGTTTCAAAGCGAGGCCTGAATCCAGAATAACCCCAAGACTACGCACTTAAGAACATAAGAACATGCCATACTGGGTCATACCAAGGGTCCATCAAGCCCAGCATCCTGTTTCCAACAGTGGCCAATCCAGGCCATAAGAACCTGGCAAGTACCCAAAAACTAAGTCTATTCCATGTAACCATTGCTAATGGCAGTGGCTATTCTCTAAGTGAACTTAATAGCAGGTAATGGATTCTCCTCCAAGAACTCATCCAATCCTTTTTTAAACACAGCTACACTAACTGCACTAACCACATCCTCTGGCAACAAATTCCAGAGTTTAATTGTGCGTTGAGTAAAAAAGAATTTTGTCAGATTAGTTTTAAATGTGCCCCATGCTAACTTCATGGAGTGCCCCCTAGTCTTTCTATTATCCAAAAGTGTAAATAACCTATTCACATCTACTCGTTCTAGACCTCTTATGATTTTAAACACCTCTATCATATCCCCCCTCAGCCGTCTCTTCTCCAAGCTGAAAAGTCCTAACCTCGTTAGTCTTTCCTCATAGGGGAGTTGTTCCATTCCCCTTATCATTTTGGTAGCCCTTCTCTGTACCTTCTCCATCGCAACTATATCTTTTTTGAGATGCGGCGACCAGAATTGTACACAGTATTCAAGGTGCGGTCTCACCATGGAGTGATACAGAAGCATTATGACATTTTCCATTTTATTCACCATTCCCTTTCTAATAATTCCCAACATTCTGTTTGCTTTTTTGACTGCCGCAGCACACTGCACCGACAATTTCAATGTGTTATCCACTATGACACCTAGATCTCTTTCTTGGGTTGTAGCACCTAATATGGAACCCAACATTGTGTAATTATAGCATGGGTTATTTTTCCCTATATGCATCACCTTGCACTTGTCCACATTAAATTTCATCTGCCATTTGGATGCCCAATTTTCCAGTCTCACAAGGTCTTCCTGCAATTTATCACAATCTGCTTGTGATTTAACTACTCTGAACAATTTTGTGTCATCTGCAAATTTGATTATCTCACTCGTCGTATTTCTTTCCAGATCATTTATAAATATATTCCCTCTATGCAAATTCCTCCCTCTATGCAAATACCTCTCTGATGCCAACCTCACCTACTTCGTTTACGAAGTAGGTGAGGTTGGCATCACCTCACCTACTTCGTTTACGCAGACGACATACAAATTCTACTCCCCATAACCAAATCCATTGAACTCACCTTGGAAAGATGGAACAAACTCAGTTCAAAACTATCACAACTGCTATCCCAACTATCACTCTGCCTCAACCAAGCCAAAACAGAAATCATTCACATCCAGGAAGACCGTCCCTTCTCTCCCCTCGAGAGCACCCATTCAAACAACTCAGGAAGCTCAAACACGGGGATGCCAATCATACCAAGAACCTCACTCACACCATCCACAAAAAACCTAGGAGTAACTATCGACAGCCAACTCAACTTTAAACGACACATCTCCAATACAATCAAAGATGGATTTTTCAAACTACAAACACTTAAACTCAAACCCCTCCTCCAACCCCATGATTTCCGAACAGTACTTCAATCAATTATTTTCTCAAAACTCGACTACTGCAACTCCCTCCTCCTTGGACTACCAGATACCCACATCAAGCCCCTACAAGTCCTACAAAACGCCGCCGCCAGAATTATCACCAACCACAAAAAATCCTCCCACATCACACCCACCCTCAAAGACCTCCACTGGCTGCCCATCACACAGAGAATCCAGTATAAAACCCTCACCCTTATACACAAAAAATAAACAACAACAAAATGGTCTGGCTAAACAACACCATCCAACCATACATCACACAAAGATCTCTTAGATCCACCAACTCAGGTCTCCTCTCCATACCAAACCTCAAAAATGCCCACCTCAATGCAACACGCAAACGAGCCATTACAATAGCTGGCCCTACACCGTGGAACTCCCTCCCCACACATCTCAGAAACGAACCCTCACCACAAGTCTTTAAAAAACAGCTCAAAACATGGCTGTTCTTAAAAGCATTCCCTCCTGAACCCCACCATACTAAAATACATGTTCTTGAAAGCCTACCCACTTGACTACCACACTGCACTAACGCTTAACACCCCATTCCCCCTTCACCACCACCCCCCCCACCTTTCCCTCCCTCCCTTTCCTCCCATATCCTTGTCCCCTCTCTACCCATACCCAAGACATATTGTACATTTTGTAAATAGGCTATATGCCACAACTCTATACTCACATTTATATATACAACTGTTGCAATGTTTCTTATGGTATTTTATTTTATTTTATTGTTTAAATTAATTTAATTGTTATCTTGTTACAATGTAAAAATAGGGCAGTTCTCGCCCTATTCAACCTGTTATCTGGAAACCGATGTGATATCTCGATCGAATGTCGGTATACAAAATAAATAAATAAATATTGAAAAGTAAGGGTCCCAATACAGATCCCTGAGGCACTCCACTGCCGTCTCCCTTCCACTGAGAAAATTGTCCATTTAATCCTACTCTCTGTTTCCTATCTTTTAGCCAGTTTGCAATCCACGAAAGGACATCGCCACCTATCCCATGACTTTTTACTTTTCCTAGAAGCCTCTCATGAGGAACTTTGTCAAACGCCTTCTGAAAATCCAAGTATACTATATCTACCGGTTCACCTTTATCCACATGTTTATTAACTCCTTCAAAAAAGTGAAGCAGATTTGTGAGGCAAGACTTGCCCTGGGTAAAGCCATGCTGACTTTGTTTCATTAAACCATGTCGTTCTATATGTTCTGTGATTTTGATGTTTAGAACACTTTCCACTATTTTTCCTGGCACTGAAGTCAGGCTAACCGGTCTGTAGTTTCCCGGATCACCCCTGAAGCCCTTCTTAAATATTGGGGTTACATTTGCTATCCTCCAGTCTTCAGGTACAATGGATGATTTTAATGATAAGTTACAAATTTTTACTAATAGGTCTGAAATTTCATTTTTTAGTTCCTTCAGAACTCTGGGGTGTATACCATCCAGTCCTGGTGATTTACTACTCTATAGTTTGTCAATCAGGCCTACCACATCTTCTAGGTTCACCGTGATTTGATTCAGTCCATCTGAATCATTACCCATGAAAACCTTCTCCATTACGGGTACCTCCCCACATCCTCTTCAGTAAACACCGAAGCAAAGAAATCATTTAATCTTTCCGTGATGGCCTTATCTTCTCTAAATGCCCCTTTAACCCCTCGATCATCTAACGGTCCAACTGACTCCCTCACAGGCTTTCTGCTTTGGATATATTTAAAAAAGTTTTTACTGTGAGTTTTTGCCTCTACAGCCAACTTCTTTTCAAATTCTCTCTTAGCGTGTCTTATCAATTTCTTACATTTAACTTGCCAATGTTTATGCTTTATCCTATTTTCTTCTGTTGGATCCTTCTTCCAATTTTTGAATGAAGATCTTTTGACTAAAATAGCTTCTTTCACCTCCCCTTTTAACCATGCCGGTAATCGTTTTGCGTTCTTTCCACCTTTCTTAATGTGTGGAATACATCTGGACTGTGCTTCTAGAATGGTATTTTTTAACAATGACCACGCCTCTTGGACATTTTTTACTTTTGTAGCTGCTCCTTTCAGTTTTTTCTAACAATTTTTCTCATTTTATCAAAGTTTCCCTTTTGAAAGTTTAGCACGAGAGCCTTGGATTTGCACACTGTTCCTTTTCCAGTCATTAAATCAAATTTGATCATATTATGATCACTATTGCCAAGCGGCCCCACCACCGTTATCTCTCTCACCAAGTCCTGTGCCCCACTGAGAATTAGATCTAAAATTGCTCCCTCTCTCGTCGGTTCCTGAACCAATTGCTCCATAAAGCTATCATTTATTCCATCCAGGAATGTTATCTCTCTAGCGTGACCCGACGATACATTTACCCAGTCTATATTGGGGTAATTGAAGTCTCCCATTATTACTGCACTACCAATTTGGTTAGCTTCCCTAATTTCTCTTAGCATTTCACTGTCCGTCTCACCATCTTACCAGGTGGACGGTAGTATACCCCTATCACTATAGTCTTCCCTGACACACAAGGGATTTCTACCCATAAAGATTCAATTTTGTATTTAGTCTCATGCAGGATGTTTATCCTGTTGGACTCTATGCCATCCCAGACATAAAGCGCCACACCTCCTCCCGAGTGCTCCTCTCTGTCATTGAGATATAATTTGTACCCCGGTATAGCACTGTCCCATTGGTTATCCTCTTTCCACAATGTCTCTAAGATGCCAATTAAGTCTATGTCATCATTCACTGCTATACATTCTAATTCTCCCATCTTACTTCTTAGACTTCTGGCATTAGCATACAAACATTTCAAAGTTTGTTTTTTGTTTTTTGTTTGTAATAGCAGGTAAGTGGATGTGTATTGTGCTGTTCTGCGTCTGGGTCCCTCAAACAGCTGTGTCTGGGTCCCTCAAACAACTGTGAGTGCACCTTGAGAAGAGATCAGTGAAGGGTGAGGATAATTGATGCACTCATAATATTTCCATAACATTGGGAAAGAAGAGCATTGCACCCATAATACACGTGTTCACACAATTAATGGAATGCATGCATCTATGCAGATTGTGCTCTGTCATTCTTATGGTGTTTCAGAAAGATTCATGAGTGCATCACACATCATTGCACCCATAATACACATGCATGTACACAATTAATGGAATGCATGCATCTACGCAGATTGTGCTCCGTCATTCTTATGGAGTTTCAGAAAGATTCATGAGTGCATCACTCATCATTGCACCCATAATACACATGTGCATACACAATTAATGGAATGCATGCATCTATGCAGATTGTGCTCTGTCATTCTTATGGTGTTTCAGAAAGATTCATGAATGCCTCACTCGTCGTCATTGCACCCATAATACAGATGTGCATACACGATTAATGGAATGCATGCATCTATGCAGATTGTGCTCTGTCATTCTTATGGTGTTTCAGAAAGATTCATGAGTGCATCACTCGTCATTGCACCCATAATACAGATGTGCATACACAATTAATGGAATGCATGCATCTATGCAGATTGTGCTCCGTCATTCTTATGGTGTTTCAGAAAGATTCATGAGTGCATCACTCATCATTGCACCCATAATACACATGTGCATACACAATTAATGGAATGCATGCATCTATGCAGGTTGTGCTCTGTCATTCTTATGGTGTTTCAGAAAGATTCATGAATGCCTCACTCGTCATTGCACCCATAATACAGATGTGCATACACAATTAATGGAATGCGTGTATCTATGCAGATTGGGCTCTGTCATTCTTATGGTGTTTCAGAAAGATTCATGAGTGCATCACTCGTCATTGCACCCATAATACACACGTGCATACACAATTAATGGAATGCGTGCATCTATGCAGATTGTGCTCTGTCATTCTTATGGTGTTTCAGAAAGATTCATGAGTGCATCACTCGTCTTTGCACCCATAATACAGATGTGCATACACAATTAATGGAATGCGTGCATCTATGCAGATTGTGCTCCGTCATTCTTATGGTGTTTCAGAAAGATTCATGAGAGCATCACTCATCATTGCACCCATAATACACATGTGCATACACAATTAATGGAATGCATGCATCTATGCAGATTGTGCTCCATCATTCTTATGGTGTTTCAGAAAGATTCATGAGTGCATCACTCGTCATTGATAGCTGTGTTGGTTCTGTTGATCCTTTGGTACATTGTCCATTGCCACTGTCTTGGGGATGCTCGAATGGATGGACCAGAGGGATGAGTGAGAGAAGGCAGGTTTGGGGGCAGTGGTAGCACATTTATGCACCTGAGGAGAGGGTCAGGTGTCTCTCTCCTTTCTCTGGTCCTCATGTGTCCAGATTGTCTGCAGAATAGTTGACAATTCGGGGGAGGGGGGATTGGGGAGAAGGAAAGGACCTATGGGCCCATGCCCTGGATCTTTTAAGTATCTAGCAATGCCCCTGCAGTAGAATATAAGACATTTTAAAAATAAATAATTAAGCAGAGAGGATAAATGCTGCACAGAGGCCATTTAAAAGGTCAGCTTCTGCCCTGTCCATCTTGAAAACAGGTCACTGGGAAAAGCTTCCAAGCCCAAGCCCAGAGGAGGCATCCCCTCTGTGGCCTGACTCTTGGTGCTCTCTGATGCAGCAGTGCCCTCAGCTTCTTACCCAGACTTGTCAAATCAAAGGCAGTGGCCCCCCAGCAAGTTATATCAGGGCATTCATATTGATTCGGGAGCTGCATAAAACATCTGTGATGCGGATACCAAACGGTCCAGAGAGAGCCCTGGTTTGTAGTGTTCAGGTGGAAGAGTGCCTTTAAGCCTCGATGGTGTCACTAGTTGTGAAGTGGCTCCGGAGTTTCAGGACAGGCTGATCCGCTCCTGGACTTGTAAAGAATTCGATGGGGAAAGCTGAAGTAGAAAAGTGCATGCAGGCAGTGGGGCCAATCCTTCTGAAATCTGCAGCCCCTTGGCCTTTATTCTCAGACCATTTTGTCTGTGTTTTTTCCCTCAGCTCTTGTAGGAAGATGCACGTGGCTGCGAGTATGTTAGCATGCAGGGTGTGAGAACGTTTGTGTGCGTACAGCGTTACTGCTGATGTAACAGAGTTTGATGCACAGAAATGTGAGTAGAACTGTTAGTACAGTTTAGTGCTTCTTCATGCAAATCCCACATTGAGCGAAGCAGTCATTATTACTTCCCAATGCAGAGAGGCAATTATATTCTGCACTAGAAAGGTAACTTCTGGTCGGAGGTAAGTCTGTACTTAGCCTTCCTGCACATAAAACAGGGTTCGCGTGCATTGCTGTGTTCAGAACATGATTTCTATGCCTAAGAACATAAGTCTTGCCATACTGGGTCAGACCAAAGGTCCATCAAGCCCAGCATCCTGTTTGCATCAGTGGCGAATGCAGGTCACAAGTACCTGGCAGGATCCCAAAGGATAGGTCCAATTCTTCTGCTCATAAGCAGGATAAGCAGTGGCTTCCTCAAGTCTACATTGGCTAGGAGTGCTTTATGGACGTTTCCTCCAGGAACTTAACCTTTGTGAACCCAGCTTCACTATGAGCTTTCACCACATCATTCAGCAACAAATTGTACAGTTCAATTGTACACTGAGTTTAAAAATACTTTCTCCTATTTGTTTTAAATGTGCTAGTCATTAGCTTCAGAAAGTGTCCCCTAGTCCTAGTCCTTTTGGAAAAGGTAACTGAGCATTCCCTGCTTACTCATTCCACCCTCCTCAGGATTTTACAGGCTCTATCATCTCTCCTCTCGGCTGTCTCTCTTCCATTCTGTCTCCTTTATCATTCTGGTCATCCTTCTCTGCACCTTTTCAAGTTCTGCTGTATCGTTTGTGAGACAGAGCAATCAGAACTGCACACAATACTCACAATATGGATGCACTCTGGATCAATACAAAGGCATTATAATATCCTCTATTTTATTTTTCATTCCTTTCCTTATAATACCCTAACCCTAACCCTATAATATCGATTGTCACGATCACGCCCATCCGCTCAGCCCACTGTGGGGCTTTGCTGGGCTTCAGGCCTCCGGCTTGGCTTATATACCAGGTCCCGTCCACTTGTACAGCTCATGCACAGCACTGCTAGGGACTCCTCCAACATCTAGTCAGAGTGCCAGGCATAGTCCTGGCACTCCCAAACAGTACACAGGAAAAAAGGGCTTTATCACAAAAAGGGTTTAATGTAGGCCTGCAGCCCTGCAACAATGCCTGGTGGATCTTACAAACCCCAAGCCTAACTGCTTAGGTTCTCTTTAGCAAGCTCAGAGTTAAACAGCATTTGAACCATAATTTCCTTCCAACCTTTCTTAAACATCCTTGTATAAACCCAGGATTTACCATCCCCCAACCTCCTGGTTATTCCACCTCCATAGAGGAACAGCTGGAGCTTTCCTCTCCCCAGCTTACCTCCATCTCCTCCTCCCCTGCCTCTGAGGAGCCGGGCTTTTGTGGCCAGTTCCACCACGGGAGCACGCCCTCTTCCTCAGCCTCCATAGACTCTGCTGAGTCATAGGGATCAGTCCCAATTTCCTCCACCTGTTCCTGCTCATTCTCCAGCCAGGGGTCAGGTGTCGGTTCAGGGAACCTGGGAAGTGTAGTCTTTGCTACCTTCCTCAGCGCCCTCCGGTGGCTAGATTTGGTACTGCCAGCTTCTGCTTTTCTGTGTCCCGGCTGTTTCTGCCCCTGGCCAGGTCATACTGCATCACACAATCTATATTTGCTTTTTTACCACCATTGGACCCTGAGCTTAGGATTTTAAAGCACTGTCCACCTTGACTCCATGATCTTTTTCCTGGGTGGTGATCCCTAATATAAAACCCAGTATTGTGTACCAATAGTTTGAATTATTCTTCCCTGATTGCATCTTTTGTCCAAATTACATTTCATTTGCCAGTTAGACACCCAATCCCCAGCCTTGCAATTTCAACAATCAGCTTGTGATTTAGCTACTTTGGTGTCCTCTGCAGATTTGATCATCTCATTCATTACTCCCTTTTCCAGGTCATTTGTAAATATATTAAAGAGCAGTGGTCCCGGACATGATTTAGCCACGGCTCGGCTGGCCGTTTCCTCGGTTCCTTTGGTTGAGGTTTTTTATCTCTAAGAGGAAGGGGGAAGTTAGAGCTTAGCCCTTGGAGCCTTCTTCGATCCCGGGACAGCAGGCCTGCCTCACCTATGGAGGGGGATTCCTCCATTGCCGGGTCAGATGGAGGATGAGGTGTTCCTCAGCCCCTCTTAACATTCGTCTACTGTCGGCCCTCCCTGAGATATCACATAGTGGGGGGGGGGGGGGGGGTCGGCATCGCTGACTGATGATGAATGGAGGGGAGGCCTCTGGGGATGAAGAAGGAAATGCCGGTTTATCATCTGCTGGGGACGCTGCTGCCTCTCCACCTTTGGAATTGTTAAGGTCATTGAGAGGTCTGGGGGGTGAGTCCCAGTCTACTTTTCAAACTTTTTTGGCGAGTTTCATCCCCCCCAAACCTGTGCTGGTTACTCTGCACGTGCTTTGGGACCTGATTGCCTCTATTGGCTGTGCTTGTGTCACTACTTTGGCTAAAGTAGATGCTGTTTCTGCTCGTCTAGAATATCATGTTTCTGCTTGCTAAACTAATCAAAATCAAACTCAAGGAAAGGGCTTCCCTTAAGGATCATGGCATTTCTTCTCTGAAATCTACTCAGTCTATGGTATGGGATTTTACAGATGAGGGGAATTTGTGGAGAATAGGCTATGTTCTCCTCCCAGAGATACTTTCCTGAGTATTGAAGATCCTGCCGGAAACTGTTCCCGCTTTCAATAAAGTCCATTTCCTGCCCTTGGAGAATCGTCAGATGCAAGTGGAGTCTCCAGACAACACATTTTCTAGAATCTTCTAATTATGAAGTATTGGAAAAAGCTACTTTATTGTTATCTTTTTTCTTGGAATATGATCTCAGCCTGCCTATGAAAAATTTCTTTAAAAATATTGCTTTTTTTAATTTATGGGCTGTAGTGCCAGAATTTTTCCTGATCTTTCTACAGCCACTCAAGAGAGAAGAAAAGGCTTTTTGGCACTACGCAAGGAAGTTCTGGCATTAGGAGCAAGTTATTCATTAAGATGTTACGTTAAATTTCATGACGATGCCTTCATTTTCTTTGTTCCAGAACAATTGCAATTGTTTATTAATTCAAGGAAATCTACAATGGCTTCAGGCCCCTTAGCAATGACAGTTAATTAAAAAGTCCAATTTGACTTTGCAGGAAAAAAACGTTAAGCAGGTTCTAATATATGATGCACTTTCTTTCTTTTTCGCTCTTCAAATCACTGCTTTTTTTTTTATTTGTGGTCTTATCTGATCATTTTTTTGCTCAAAAATGTTGCCTTTTTTCATTGATATTATTTCATAAAAACATAGAAATATCGAATCCTAGCAATGACAACAGAAAAGGACCCAACGGTCCACCCAGTCTGCCCAGCAAGCTTATGGTAGATTCAGCCGCGCCGGACAAGTTTCCCAGACTGTCAAAATCAGGGTCTTTGTTGGTTGCTGTCTGAGTTCAACACCCCCATCACTTCCTGCCATTGACGCAGACAGCAATGATGGAGCTGCATCAAGGGTTTGAAGGCTTATTGGTCAAGGGTAGTAACTGCCACACCTGCAAGTTACCCCCATGCACTCTTTTCTTCATTTCATCGTCAAGCCTTTATGAAACCACAGGGGTCAATTAAAAAAAAATGCTCGGGCATCCATGGGCGGCGGGTTCCGGTGCGCGCACATGGATGCGGCTATTTTATAACGTGCGCGTGTTATAAAATACGATATCTGCGCGCACGTACGCACCCAATTTTATAATTGGTTCACTCATGTGCGGGCCGATTTCTGTCACGTGCGCAATGGGACGGGATCTTAAAAAAAATACGCGTGGCGTCGCAGGTAGGTCTTTCCCAGTTCCCTCCCAGTCCGCCCCAATTAAGGAGAAGACTGGGAGGGAAGTTCCCTAACCCTATCCTTCCTCCCTCTTCCCCTCTCCTCCCCGACCCTAAACTCTCCCTACCTAACCCCTTTTTTTTTTCATAGTTTCTTCTGCTCCGGAGGAGTATTTTCTCCCCCACACCCGCCGGCTGCTGGCACACGCTTCACCGGGACAGTGGCTAATGGCGCTGTCCCGCCCCTTTGGAGAGGCCCAGCACTTCGGCACGTAATGGGGGTTACTCGTGTTGCCGGGCCCTTCCGAAAATGTGTGCGGCGTGAGAAAGGCCCGGCCACGCAGGTAACCCCGTTATTTACGCGAGTGGCCCTTTTAAAATCGGTCCGACAGTGTTTATCCCATGCCCCTTTGAAATCTTTCACTGTTTCTGTCTTCACCACCTCCTCTGGAAGGGCCTTCCAGGCATCCACCACCCTCTCCGTGGACTGAGTAAGTGATTGGTCTGCTACCGATTCATTGCTTTAGATTCTCTGGGAATGAATTCCCTCTGTTGAGGAGTCTCTTGTTGTGCTGCTAAGAATATTTTTGCTGCCGTCTGAATTCTGCTCTGGAAGCCAGTGGTTTGAGTTTTATGGAAGAAACCCCAGTCTGTGTTCAAATACATTTGGCAGTATTGGAAGCACAAATCAAAGGTGTGGAGTGAACGGTTTTCAGTTTGCCTGAGGTGGAGGGAAGCAGTGAACCTTTAGAAGTTAATTACCCGGGGTATGGGGGTTGCATCTGTTTCACTAACGAGGGGAAACGTTTTCCCTGTCTGGTAAAGAAATTCATCTTGGGACCCCGTCAGCCGGGTCCATGGCACCATGTGCTCGAGCATTTTGAATAAGCTCCAGTGACCAGTGAAAGGTTACTGCTTATAGTTTATGTCCCATTACTTATGAACATGAAAGGGGAGGGGGCTTGATTTGTTGGGGTTCTTATTATTTGATTGTGTTTCCTTGGGATTAACATCATTTTGACTGGTTTTGGCTGTGAAATCTTTTGGTACTGTTGTTCTGTATTTGGCATCTCATGCTTACTTGACAATTGTTCAAGTTTTCAATGCATTTATTTGAAGATATTTTATGTTCCCCAAGTTGGGGTGAGGTTTAACCTTGAGGATTTTATTCTAACAGCTCTTTTCTCAGCAGACGTTTCTCCTCCCGTAGCTGAAATTTCCAGCCCTCTGCCGGCCGGCCCAAGCATCAGAGGCCAGTGAGGATGGGAGGATTTGTCCTGAAGCACATCCTGGGTCTGGCTGAAGCAGGCCCCTCGCTGCTAGGTGGGAAGGTTTAACCATCCAGGCGCGGGTGGAAAGTGCTGATGAAGGACAGAATTGTTTGCACAACTTTGGTGCTTTGTAACTTTTGGACCTTATCCATCATGGAGAGAGCCCAAAAAGCTGAATTCTTCTCAGCTGGAGCTGAAGACTCATCTATCACTGCCATCCTGCCGCCACAACGTCCCTGAACTGATTTCAGACTGCACAGTAAGAAAGAAACTTTCAAGAGCAGTTGTGGAGCTTTGACAGCACAGTGCAAGTATTTCCCTGGCTCCAAAGTGAGAAGCTCTCACAAGATTTACAAGTGTATGCATGTGTATGTGATTGTGCATGTGTGTGCTTGCATGTAGGTGTACCTGTGTGTGCTTGTGTGTGTACATGCATGTGTATGTATGGCTATGTGTGCATGTGTTTGTGTATGTACATGTGCATGTGTATGCATGTGCTTCTTTATGTATGTGTGTGCTTGTACATATGTATGTATGCACGAGTGCTTGTGTTTCTGTGCATGTGTGTGCATGTACTTGTGTGTGTGTGTATGTGTGTACTTGTACATGTGTGTGTATGCATGAGTGCTGGTGTGTATGTGCATGTGTTTATGTGCATGAATGTCAGGTGTGCATGTGCGTGTGCTTGTGTACAACTGTGCATGTATAAATGTGTGCCTCTGTTTCGTTGTATGTATTTGGGTGTATATATGTATTCTTGTGCATATCTCTGTATGTGTGCATATATCTGTGTGTGTGTTCAGTCAGACCAAGAAGGTGCTGACCATGGACTGAACAGAAATGACATCCAAGATAACATCCGTTTAGGGCATTGCAAGAGCCGAAGCACAGAAGAAAGAGAGAACCGGTCAGCGCGGCGTAGAGCTGTCATCCATAACCTTCTCGGGGCAGGCACTGAACTCCATATTCTGTAATTCTGTGTGGTGCTGCTATTTCCCAGCTTGGAGTGTGGTTATTCATGCCTTCAGGGCTGCCAACAAAGTAATGGCAGAAGAGAGTAGAAAGATCTCTCTGTCAGCTCAGGCATTATTTGCTTGGAATCATTTTCAATGCGTTATGAGAAATAGGGTCCCCTCTTCATGGTGGCTTATTATTAAGAGCTGCACGTGCCGATACTTGCTCCGTTCAGACTGCGCACACTGGATACATGGGCTGATAGCAGTCGTGCCTGAGCAGGCGCTGCAGTGGAGCTGGAATGGCCGACCAGGCCCCTCTCTTACTGATTCTGACCCAGTCTCATCCACGGGCTCTATCCCAGACAGATGTAGCTATTTCTTAAGTGGCAGCAGGATTTGCACGGCAAGCAGATTGCTACATCAGCTAGGGTGGGTGCACTTGCAAAATTTTCATTTCATTCTCTCTCTCTCTTTTTTTATTTAATTTTTTTTAATTTTGGCTTGTTTATGTAAAATGAAATAAAATGCAGAAAAAGCAAACCAAACAATAGTCCCTCACCCACCCACGAAGCCCAGTAAAGGAAAAGGCTGCTTGGACCCTAGGACCCCTCCGTCACCCCACTCCCAGGGGTGGTCCCCAGCCGCTCCCCAGCTCCGGCTTCTCACAACGGCCCCCGTAGCTGGTGCAGGATGCTCTGCAGTGTAGGATAGCACAGCCTTCAGCACTGGAAGTGCCTGGGGTGGGACTGCTGCGTACTCTACTCCAGGCAGCACAGTCACCAGAATGAAGCCGGTTCTTCAGACTGGAAACTTGATTTTTTTCGCTTACAGGAAAAATTGTTGAATAAGCACAAATTTGAACATGTGATCAGTAGTGCCCGTTGTTAATGGAGGGCCAGCACCGTTGCCCATTAGTTTCAAAGATTTCTAGACCCACAGCTTCGCATTTGCATACATTCTAGACCATTTGCATACATTCTAAAACATTTATTCACCTTGGCTCCATAGTAATCAATGGGAAATCCCCAGCACATAACAACACATAAAGGGGTAGATTTTATAAATTTACGCGCGCACGTACTTTTGTTCGTGCACCAGGCGTGAACAAAAGTACGCTGGATTTTATAAGATACGCGCGTAGCCGTGCGAATCTTATAAAATCCAGGGTCGGCGTGCGCAAGGGGCTGCTGGCGCGCCATCACCCGACCCGGGGGCTGGTCCGGAGGCCTCGACCACGCCCCCGGGCCAGCGTCACGCCCCCGAAATGCCTCCCACCCCGTCCCGAAATTTGTGCCGCCCACCCGACACGCCCCCGACACGCCCCATTTGCAAAGCCCCGGGACTTACGCGCGTCCTGGGGCTTGTGTGCGCCGCCGAGCCTATGCAAAATAGGCTCGGTGAGCGCAGGGGGGGTTTGGGGTAGGTTTTCGTAGTACAGTACTGCTTTGCTGGAATCAGGTACTCGCTCCTCGAGTGCCTGCCCTCTGCTCCGGTGCCAGACCTCTCGTCTAGTGAAATCTCTGCTACTGCTAATGAGTACAATGCTACTGAGTCTCTCTGCTCTAAGGGATCAGGTACTCGCTCCTCGAGTGCCTGCCCTCTGCTCTGGTTGCCAGACCTCTCGTCTAGTGAAATCTCTGCTACTGCTAATGAGTACAATGCTACTGAGTCTCTCTGCTCTAAGGGATCAGGTACTCGCTCCTCGAGGGCCTGCTCTCCCTGTCTTGGAGCTCTCCTATTCTACTTGGGACTCAGAATGCTAATTCTACTGTGTGCTCATAACTCTCTTTCTGTTCCACCACAGCACTGTCTACAGAGGGTCCGCTGTTCCAGCGTCCTGTGAGAGACGCGCCCTGCCGGGCTCTACAACCACTACTCACTATTGCCACCTCTGGTGGCTTCATATACTGTTGAATAAAAGATTCAATCTGTGTTTGTCTGTCCGGAGTTTAGCCCCCCATGGGCATGGTCAGCTGCCACAGTGTCCAAAGATCCACCCAAACACCAATAACCATAACAATTTATTACCTTGCTTCAGATGAACCAATGTAGATTCTGTTGTCGTATACCGAGCTGGGTCATCAAATACATATTTGAACAGTTCCAAGAACCCGGTAAGATCCTTCAAGATGGGATCATCATGCTCCCACAGCGGAGAAACCCAAGCCAGTGCTCTTCCATCCAGATAAGACAGGATATATGTGGTCTTGGTATACGCTGTAGGAAAATGGTTAGGTTGCAGGGCAAAATGCATGCAGCATTGGTTGATAAATCCTCTACATGTCCAAGCTTCCCCTGAGAAGCGTGTAGGAGTGGAGAAAGGTACAACAGTCTTAACCATCACTTCTGATGGTGTTTCATCTTTACCTGTGGTAGTAGAGGTGTTCATCTGTGAGTGCAGTAGCTTAAAGGCCACAGTCAAGCTATCCAGCTAGTTCTGTTGTTCGGAGATTTGCTGGGCCAGGCCTGGAATGGCCTGCAATGCGGTGAGCTGAGCCGAATCCATGGAGTTAGCAATCTGTTATGGTTTTGAGGTGTTTGGTGGATTCTTAAGGAGCTGCAGTGATGGCCACTTCCATGGGGAGGAGCCCCACGGGGAACTGCAGTACCAGGCTAGACTCAGATGCACAAACACAGAGATAGTTTTATTTATACAGCTTGTAGAGTTCACCAGAGGTGGCAGTAGTGAGTAGATTCTTGCAACAGCAGTCTTGTGTCCTTGGCTGAGAAGACCCGTCCCACAATGGTGGTGTGGGTAGCTCCGATGCAGGTTTTCAATGAGGAGCTATAGGTGAGACAGACTGGTAGGTGTTAGATTACTCACACTCTTGTAGCTGCAATGGGAGAGTTCCCAGCAGGTAGAAGTAATGGTAGCAGGCACCAAGGTAGACAACTCAGACCCTTGAGGAGCGAGTACCTGGATACTGGATAGGCACCTGGAAAGAAGCATAGGCCCAGGAGCGGGTACCCAAGTTAGTAGAAACACGGAGGGTAAGGAGAGCTTCCAGCAGCAGTAAGAAGCAGCAGAGCAGCTTAGACCAGATGAATCCAATCCTTGATAACTCAAAGTCAGTCAGCAAATGGGCAGCCTAAATACCCGGATGGTGTAACGTCACTCGAGGGGGACGCTCCCGAGGTTTGTGCCAACACTGGAATAAAGACGTGGGTGGCGTGCGCAAGCGCACCCTAGGAGGCCCTCAGGTAAATCATGGCGGAATGTCTTGCCATAGCCGTTCCGGGGATGCCGGGGAGTGTGGTAAGCAGACGCGGTGGTCGCCATTTTCCCGAGGCTGGTGGAGAAAGCGAATATTGAGGTGAGGCATGTGGGACGAAGTTGTCTGAGTCCAACGGACGCAACAAGTAGCAATAGCCCTATGATATAAGACTTAGGTACCTACGAATATAAGAATTTGCCATACTGGGTCAGTCTGAGGGTCTATCAAGCCCAGTATCCTATTTCCAACAGTGGCCAATCCACTGGAACCTAGCAAGATCCCAAACTGTAAGACTTTCTATGGGTAAATCCATGCTTATTGTGACCTATTAAATCATCTCTATCTATATGCTCTGTGGTTTTGTTTTTTAGAATAAATGACAGGAGTTGAGTGGCACCTTAGACAAATCAATTTATTGAATCAAGAGCTTTCAAGGACAGGGTCCTCTTTGTCAGATGCAAGACGTGCTGTACAGGAGATGGGTAATATATATACAGACAGAGAGAAGCCATTGAATTAGGCAGGGCATGGTGTGGAGAGAATGTTAAATTAGCATTATATTGCAGTCTACTGACAACTGAAGTAAGTCTGAACAGACAGAATGATCTCATAACAGTTAAGATCATAGATAGTTGTATTGAGTCATGAAGCCATTGTCTCTGTTCAGAACTAGGGTGATGCTATTAAGCTTTTTGAGTTCCAATTCAGCAATTTCATGCTGAATTCTTTCTTTGAAGTTCCTCTGAAGGAGTTTGGCAACCTTAAGGTCAGACTGAGAATGTCCTGGAAGGTTGAAATGTTCTCCTGTTGGCTTCTGAATGTTGCCATTTATAATGTCTGATTTATGTCCATTAATTCTTTTCCTTAGGGATTGACCTGTTTGTTCTAATTAGAGAGCAGAGGGACATTGCTGATAGGCGATGGCATATATTATATTGAAAGAAGATCAAGTGAATGAGCCCCGGATATTGTAGTTGATGTTGCTGGGTCCTGTGATGGTGTTGTCTGGATTAATATGTGGACAAAGTTGGCATCTGGGTTTACAACCAGGTCTGGTTCCTGAGTTGGTGTTTTTTCCTGGCACTGAAGTCAGATTTACCAGTCTATAGTTTCCTGGATCACCCCTGGAGCCCTTTTTAAGTTTATTTTTTTTTTTATTTTAAGTTTTTTTTATATACCAACATTCAAGACAGTAGTTCCATCATGCTGGTTCACAAGAAACAGGGGTGCAGTTATAATAAAACTTTACAATTTGAACAATAGTGCAGAAAAGCAGTTACATATAACAAGGAAATCAATAACTTGGAGTGAGAAGGAAAATGTTTTTAAAGATCAGAGTTACAATGGCACCCTCCAGTCTTCAGGCACAATCGACAAGCCCTACAATAGGTTACAAATTACCAATAACAGATCTGCAATTTCATTTTTTAGTACTTTCAGAACTCTAGGGTATAAGCCATCTGGATTGGGCAATTTGATACTCTAGTTTGTCAATCTGCCTTATTACATCTTCCAACTTCACGATGATTTGTATCAGTTCTTCTGAACCATCACCATTGAAAATAGTTTTCAGCTCAAGTATCTCTCCAACTTCATCTTCAGTAAACATCGAAGCAAAGGTGTAATTCAGTCTGTCTGTAATGGCCTTATCTTTCTTAAGTGCCCCTTTAACCTCTTGATCATCTAATGGTCCACCTGACTCCCTCGTGGGTTTCCTGTATACCCTAGAGAAGATGAGCAAGAGGTCATGGTATGAAATTCCAAGGAGTTAGACTCACAACTAATGTCAGAAAATATTTCTTCATGGAAAGCTTGGTGGATGCTTGGAATGGCTTCTTAGTGGAAGTAGTGGGACAAAAACAGAATTCAAAACGACTTAAATAAAGAACCTCTGGGAATATCTTATTAGTTTTTTCACTGTTTTGGGTGATTTCTTTTCTGGAAGGCAATATATATATATAAATGTGCATAAATAAATAAATAAATAAATGGAAAGAAATGAGAGGGAAACCAGAAATCAACTGGGGTCTATGGCATTGCACCAGTAAGCAAATTGGAAAGACTAGAGAGGACTTATGGTTCTCGTATTGTTGCGCTCAGGGATGGACCCTTGTCCTGGAGCAGTGTAGAACGGCTCCCTGGTAGGGACCAGGAAGTACCTGCCCCCAGGGGGCAGAGCACAGGAGGAGACAGAGGCTAGGATGAACTTCACCACTGGAAGCCCACAGTCCCCCCTGGGTGGAGCCCGTAGGGACCCGGGCCGCTTGGACTTAGGTGGGCCTCACAGGGTTTCCCAGAGAGGTAGTAGAGAGGCGTGCCCACAAGCAGCAAGGGAGCACGGTCAGTCACTAGGCTGTAGGTCCGGAGAACCAAGGAAGGCTAGTACAGCATAGGCGATGACAAGGCAAGGGACAAAGCCAGAATCAGGAGACGTGGTCAATGACAGCCGGGGTCAGAATCCAAGGATCAGTCCGAGGAGTAGTCAAAGAAGCAGGGGTCAGGTTCCAGAGGTCAGACGAGGTCACAAGGCAGGCAGAGGTCAGGATCCAGACAGTGAGCAGAATGGTCAAGGAGCAGACTGAGGTCAGTACCAGAGACACAGTCCGAGGCTACTACCTGGGGAGACAGGACAGACAGACGCTGGAACAGAAGGACGCTGGAACAGAAGGATGCTGGATAAGGCTGGAACAGTAGGACGCTGGAACAGTAGGACACTGGAACAAAGCTGGAACAAGACTAGAAGAAGACTGTGAACGCAGAGGCAAACTAGTACACTTACAGTGCCGAACCGATTGCCAAGGCAAGGAAGTGCAGGCAGGGACTTCCTTATATCGTGCTTTCAATCAGGGCACGCCGCGGAGCTAGGACCCACCCCTGGCCCTACAAGAGGCCGGGCGGTCCGTGCGCACTCATGTAGGGGCGTGGCCAATGCCACTGAGGATGCCGAACTCTGGCGTGAGGCCTGGTGCGCAGTGGAAGGCCCAGTGACTGCCACCGCGGGACGCCGAGGCCTGGAGGTGCTTGCGGCTGCCACTAGGGAGGCCGACCCGGGACCTGCAGAGGAGCTAGCGAGGTGAGCAGGCCCGTGCACGGGTCAGGCACAGACGGGGCACGCAACACGTTGCCTTCATTTTCTGTGTTTCTATGCTTTTAAGCTGTCATCACCTCACAATATTTCAATCCACTTTCACTCATGCAAATAAGAAGATGGGCAGTGACTACTGTAACTTCATCTGGCACACACAATAGCTTCATCACTGCATCCCCAGCAATCATACCATTATAGAAGGAGTCTGCCTTCATCTGTTCCACACCTGCAAACACCATACCTAAGGACACAATTTTACTGAATCTAGATAAAAAACAACCCGGCCTACTCATTCTTCTCAACCTATTGGCCGCATTTGACACGGTAAACCATGCTACGCTTCTGGATAGGCTAACGGATATCGGCATCAAAGGCACTGCTCTCAGCTGGTTCAAATCTTTTCTACATAACAGATTTTATAAGGTCAGAGTCAACAATGAAGAATCACACCCAGTTCGCTCATTCTTGGGAGTCCCTCAAGGCTCTTCCCTATCCCCCACCCTCTTTAACATTTATCTATTACCTCTTTGCCAGCTTCTCTCCAAACTAAAATTAACCCACTATATCTACGCAGACGACGTGCAAATATTCATCCCGGTTACAAAAACACTACAAAAAACACTAGAATTCTGGAACAACTGCCTCCAAGCCATCAACAACCTACTCAAGAGCCTTAACCTGATCCTTAACTCCAACAAAACCGAAATACTCCTCGTCACACAAGACTGTAACTATGCATCGTCTAACCTACCCCCTACTAGTCAACTATCCTTCTCACCTCAAGTTAGAAACCTCGGAGTCAGCATGGACAATCAACTAAACCTTAAGAGATTCATTAATAATACCACTAAGGATGGCTTCTATAAATTGCAAGTTCTGAAACGACTCAGACCGCTCCTCCATTTCCAAGACTACCGGGCAGTTCTCCAAGCAATCATTTTTTCAAAAATTGACTACTGTAACTCCCTCCTACTTGGCCTACCAACCAACACAATAAAACCATTACAAATGCTCCAAAACGCTTCAGCCAGGATTCTAACTAAATCTAACAAAAGAAATCATATTACCCCCATCTTGAAAAACCTACACTGGCTCCCAATCAAGTTCAGAATCTCCTACAAAGTACTAACAATCATACATAAATCTATACACAAGCTCATTCCTCTGGAACTCAATATCCCTCTTCAGCCACATATACCCTCCAGACCGGTGAGAACAGCCTATAAAGATACTCTCCTCGCCCCAACCATCAAATCCTCATTAAATAAACGTACTCTATCCACAGCAGGCCCCGCGCAATGGAACTCTCTACCACCAGACCTCCGGAAAGAACCTTGCCCTATCGCCTTTAAAAAGAGACTCAAAACTTGGCTATTCGAACAAGCCTTCTATCCATACCAATAATTTTACTCTCAACCTTTCCAAATATGTGCACTTTGTAACATGTCTACTGCATATTTAGCCAGGTCCGTTCTAGTACTTCATTATTTATTGTATCTTTTTGTTCTTTAATACCCAGTTACTTGATCCAAGTTTTATCCACCTGTTCGATGTAATTGCACTCTGTCTTGCCTGTTTAATGTTATAATGTAAACCGAATTGATATGTAACTTTTGCTACATGAATTTCAGTATATAAAAATGTTAAATAAATAAATAAAATAAATACCACCACCTTCTAAAACACAGTTTTTATACATATAGACTGATAAAAAATAGCTCCTACTTTCCCTGCACATCAGTAGTCATGGAGGGAACCAAGACATGTGCCAACTAACGAATACATCTGGATGTCAAACAGTGACTTTTCCAATGTCTCTTCTTGTCCTTTCATACAAACCGGAAGTGGATACCTGTCAGCAGTGCCTAGGTAGGACAAACACCTCTGACCTCTTTGAAAGTTGGTAATGTGCCACCCTAGAAGTGGCACTGGACACAGAATCCAACAACAGAAATGGTATTTGTTTGCCTGTTGCCTAACCAAGAGCTTGCAACCCTCTCCTCTACTCCCTGCATCCCCTCTGCCCACCAATTTACTTGTAAGTGGTCCTCTGGGACCAGTGATGGGATAAGGAGGACTATTCTTGTTGGTCCCTCATGCCAACTCCTTTAAGACTGGAACATTATTTATCATGTCATTCTGTCTGAGAAACTAAGAGTCAACACACCTTGTTGATAGGTCCAATATGCGCTGCTACATAGAAAGTGAATCTTATTGTTATATGAATACTTTGCTTTGCACTTGTTGAACTCAATCCAATAATGAATGTCTTTTTGGTTTTGGATGTATGTCAGACTGATCTGGACTTTATGACATGAATTATTGTGGCTCAAGGATTGGAGCATGGCACCTTTGTCTCCTGACTGTTGTTAGGCAAAAGTGCTGACTCATAAATGACCCTCAGGGGTATGAGGGTCTTGTGGACCAGGAGTGGATGGTGGGAGGGATCTTCCCCACGAGTATTTCTTGTATATGTCTGTTGTCCCTCATGAAGTCAGGAATGTACAGCTGCAGGTGGCATATGGTCTCTGTCTCTCTGTGGTATGATAGTGTGGCCCCTGCTATTTTCTCCTGTCTTGCTTGTGTATGTAATTTACATCATGCTTGCTTCCTTCTTCTGCCTCCTTTGCGGTACCTATGTACATGTATTATAGTGTTATTTCCTTTCTTTTCTTTGGCACAGTGTTGTGGTTGTGGACCCTAGAACTGAGGGGGAGTTGGCACTACCTGCAGGGAGGAGCCCCACATGTCCCCACCATTGGCAAGAGGAGCTGACAGAGGCAGAGACCCAACTGGAGCTTTGCCAATATTATCCCACATTCCCCTTAGGTTGAGCCCTCGGGTGCCAGGACCAGCTAGTCTTAGGTGAGGGCCTCTGTACTGATGAAAATCCAGGCAGGTGGGAAGCATTGCAGGCCAGTATGCTGAGGAGACAGCAGAAGGACAGACTACGGTCAGGATGAGCTCAGAGCAAGTGGAGCACAGCAATATTGGGGTCCAGGCAGGCAGCGAGAAACAAGGTTGGTGTCTGGGCAGTAGTTGTGATAGGCGGAGTTCATGCAGCATCAGGATCAAAGCCAGAAAATAAATTCACGAGGAAAGACAAGAAGGAAGGAGATGAGGACCACCAGGACATGAAAGGACACTGAAGACAGATGAGAAGAAACTGACCACAGATGAGGAAACATAGGAACAGCTGGATGATGGGAACCATGTGTTGCGTTGGAGGTGGACACTTGGGCCGAGGTGGGGTTGATGCAACCCGTAGGTAAGGACCTATGGGTCCCCACTGTTGGCAGGTGGAGTGGGCTGATAGACAGAGGCCGCTGGAGCTTCACCTATACCAGCCCTCATTCCCCACGGGTTGAGCCTTTGGGTGCCGGGGCTGGCAGTACTTAGGTGGGCCTCTGTATATAGTTGCAGGAGAAGTTGGTTCAGCCCAGAGACAGCAGGTGAGAGATGGTACAGTTGTACTCTGGACTGAATAATGTCCTGGAAACTCGGGCGCCAATGGAACGAAGGCAGACAGAGGGCGCTCGAGAAAAAGTAGGCCAAAGCCTGATGAATTCACGTCCATGGAGTAGGCAGAAGAGGCGTCCAATGGCAGGCTTGAGTCAGGGCTGGCGGCAATCCAGAGGCAGTGTCAAGCAAAGCTGAGGTCTGATCACGGAGATAGTCGAGAGCGTAGTCAAGCAAAGCTGAGGTCTGATCATGGAGATAGTCAATAGCGTAGTTGGAGGAAGCAAAGGTCAGGGTCTGGAGATAGGCAATACATAGACGGACAAGATGAGGTCTGGGTCTGGAGATAGGCTGAAGCGTGGTCAGGCGAAGCAAAGTCAAAGTCCTTGTAGTCAATCCAAAGCATAAGCAGGACAGGAACAAGGAAACAGGAACCAGGAACAATGAGGAACAGGAACGAAGGGAAGAGGCAAATCTCTTAGTAGCAACGAGTACTCGACCAGCGAGGAGACCTGTTGCAAAGGCAACTCTATGGAGTGGAGCCTGAGCTTAAATACCATGAAGAGGTTGACATCATCATTTGGGGCCATGGCCAGGTTCCCTTCGGGAGGGACACGGCGCGGGTGGTGGCGGCTCTCTGCGGGCCATGCGGAGAGGCCCGATGAGCAGAGGCATCAGGACCAGGAATGCCAGGGACTGTGGTAGGGCAGGAGGCACAGGGGGAGGCCTGAGGACGGAGCTGCCAGTGAGGAGGAACCAGAGGCTGGAGTCCTTGTGGAAAGGTGAGGGGGCCGTGCCTCGGGTCTGCCGTGGACGGCACGCATAACACCATGGACAGAAGACACGGACTGAGGAACCTGAGTAAGGCAGAACCCAGGAACTGAAGACAGGAACACAGGCAATACACTATTCCCCAAGGAGTCAACCCACTGCCAAGGCATCTGTGAAGTGGAGGAGGGAGCCTTAAATACTGGTCCACATCTGATGTCACTGGGATGCGCCCTTGCAAGGTTCCCGCCACTGGCCCTTTAAGAGAAGGGCTGTTGGCGCATATGAGCCCCTAAGGAAGTGGGGCTGAGTGCAGCAGCATCCTGTCACATCTGCTGAGTGATGGGCTGCAGCAGCATCCAGCTGTAACTGGAGAGGTTGGGCTGCAACGTGAACAGGAAAGCTGGATCCGGCCCCTATGAGGAAAGGCTAAAGAGATTAGGGCTGTTCAGCCTGGAGAAGAGACGGCTGAGGGGGGATATGATAGAGGTCTTTAAGATCATGACAGGTCTAGAACGGGTAGATGTGAATCGGTTATTTACTCTTTCAGATAATAGAAAGACTAGGGGGCACTCCATGAAGTTAGCATGGGGAACATTTAAAAGTAATCGGAGAAAATTCTGGGATCTATTTAATGTTTGAGTAATTGCCAGGTTCTTATGGCCTGGATTGGCCACTGTTGGAAACAGGATACTGGGCTTGATGGACCCTTGGTCTGACCCAGTATGGCAATCTCTTATGTTCTTATGTTCTTAAGAGCGGCAGTCCATGAGAGGAACCCATGGATCGCCGAGCGCACACAGAGTCCTTTTGCATGCAGTGGAAAGCCATGTGCTTATTCTGTGCACCTTCAGTGGTGTGTATCATGGTGCTTGTCATTGACTTTCTTAGTTACATTGGAAATCTTTCTTATTCTGTGTATCCTACTTTTTCATTCATTCTTTGTGCTTCTTAGTGTTACTGTAACCTACTTGTATATGAGTTTCTTCCCACTTTGTCACTTTTTCCATGATTGCCTCATTCATTCAGTAAGCTCTCCAAAGATCCAATGTCTTGCAGTCCAGATAAGCATCAATGTGGAGATGCACTCCCTGGGAGTAGCTCTAGATTGGAAGAGATACCTCTATTGCAGGTGAGCTTCCTTCTTTCCTGCTTTGCACCTGCAGCTCAGGAACCATCCTGAGTAACTGTCTTTTTTCTTTCTTTTAACTTTGATAAGCCCCTCTGGGAGCAACACAAGGAAGAGGCTGCACAGAGATGGAGACAGGGCCACCCAGCATGATAAAAAGCTATCACCACAGGTTCTGCACTCGCTATGGAAATGGACACAACACCTGACAGGTACTTTGTGGTTCTTGGGAGGCCTATCAGTGTGCATGAGTGCATGTACACAGGGTGCAGGTCGTTCAGCGAGGCGCCGGAACCCTCGCTGAACGACCTCCTGCAGTCGATCTCCTGCCGGCGCCATTTTCCGTACGAAAACGATTCGCGGCGGGAAATCGCTCCCTGACCCCCGCTGGACCTCCAGGAACTTTTGGCCAGCTTGTGGGGGACCTCCTGACCCCCACGAGACTTGCCAAAAGTCCAGCGGGGGTCCGGAAGGACCTCCTGCCGTCCAATCGTGTTCGTCTATGGCCGCCGCCATTTTTCGGCGCCATTTTGGAAAATGGCGCCGGCTGAAGACAACAAGATTCAGGAGCAGGAGCCCGTTCCGGACCGCCGCTGGACCCGCAGGTTATTTAAGTCATTTGGGGGGGGGTTCGGGAGGGTGGGGGATTTAATTTAAAGGGTCGGGGGGTGGGTTTTAGGGGGTTTTAATGTGCCGGTTTTGCGATTTTTCGATTTTTTCACGATTTTTCACGATATTTTACCCCCCCAAATGGCAACAATACGATTCCCTCCCCCTCCCAGCCGAAATCGATCGTTAAGACGATAGAGGACACGATTCACATCCCTAATAACTACACAAATAAACAAATAGCAATTGTTGTCGTTTTCCAAGACACAAATACCCTATGGGTTAATTGTGAGCGAGAACAAGGGCAGAGCGGAGCTGACTAATGATGCAAACGAGTGGATGCCGCCTCCAATGTGACATAAATATCTTATTTCAGGCCCTTCTGAATATCCAATGCATAGTGGCCACAATATCTTCCTTTTATGACAGTTGGCGTTCGGAAAAAGCTGCCTTTCACCCTGTGAAGGGCCAGACCTCTGGGGTTCTGTTCTTTAATTCAATTTCTTCCTCTCCTTCCTCTATCCTTTCCAATTATATTACGCCATTGCTGGACTCTCGCAGCCTCTAACCCTGCAGCCTCGTAAACTAATGTCTGCCAGGTTTCAAAACCTTTGTTTTGTTTATTTAACGTCAATTAAGAGAGAACGTAAACTTTTAACATATTAACATAGAAGATGATGGGAGGAAAAAGACCACTCCTCCTATTCAGTCTGCCCAGTCGTACCACTCACTGCTAAGGATCTTTCCCAGTTGCTAGCTGTAGCAGCTTGACTGCCAGTAGGATGTCAGTCCTTATCCATGTCGGTGTTTTATTAATCCCTTGGTGGTTCTCTACCACCCTGCGTAGATGGGCATACAAACTCCCATACATCATCCAGCACCCTGCCCCGTATCCCCCTTACTACTCATCTCCCACCCTCCGGCAGGCACTTACTGAGCTGTTTTCTGGGCAGTTGACAACCTAGCGCTCCTGTAGTCTGCACTATTGCTCGGCTGTGCTTCCATCCTCTGCCCCTTGTTTTGTCCTTAGCATTTCTCCCCTTGTCTCTGCTCTTGATGGCAGGGTTTAGACCAGTGCACAGTACCGAGACAGTCTTGCTGTCTCTAATAAATTACTTTTTAAGAATTCTCAATAAAGCATGCTCCGCACTTTTAATTCTTCTCAACATAAGTGCTGCCTTCGATACGGTCAATCACATGATCCTGTTAGACTGAAACTGGCGTAATTCCTTCCTAGATAAGTGGGTGTACAGGACGGAGCTAGGTCACTTCTGCTCTTCTCCTCGTCATCGTAGGTGCAGGGTGGACCGGGGATCTATATTGTCTCCACTGCTGTTTAATCTGTACCTGAGTTTATTGCTGGATTTCTTAAGAAGTTACAGCACCAAGTTTTACATCTATGCAGAGGATATAGAGTTGTTTATTTCCCTAAACACAGATTCTAAAATAAGTGATAAGTGGATAAACAGAGGATTGAATTACTTTCACCAATGGAAGGGAGAAAATGAATTACTATTGAATCCTTCTAAGATAGATGTACTTATGGTAGGTAAGCAAAGATCTATTTCCCTTACTTTGAATGAGGTTTGCAGGCAGCCAGATTCTAGCTTACAGATGCTATTGGCTGAGACATTATTAATGGAATCCTATATTTCTAAGCCCTAGATTTATCATTTTGCTATAAATGTTGCATGAATTGCGTGTGTGATGAAAAAGCTATTTTAGCTCACAGCAAGCTGAGAAGTGCCCAGATGAGATTTGAACATTGTTCTCTCAACCTAGCATGATGCACTCTCTCCCTAGCTGCTATCAAGCTCGGGTGAGAGTGCATTGGACAAATCTCATCTTTGTGTATCTTTCTTTCCTCATTACAAATCACATCGAACCGTCACTGATGTGCACTGTGCTATTCATACCTCTGACTGTGCGTGTAAAACTACCCCTAAACCCTAGACCCACCACCAAAACCTCACCTCGAGTTACTAGTTGACCCTCCTACAGTGGTATATGGGTGTCACCCCAGAGGCTCTCTCTCCCCCCCTCCCAAATCCCATTTCAGGCACAACACCACTAAAAAAGGTATAATCATTTCTGGCATTAAAACATGTATTACACTATCACGCACAACATTAAACACCCCTCATTTTCATAAACTCCTCCCTTTTGACTAAATTTTACAAATTTACCTACACATCTCGTGATGCATTTTTTATTGAGGTGTTATCACCGGTGTTAGGGCCATAACAAGCATGATAACGCCCTAATGTGATTTGAAAAGTGACCCTGTAAGTTTGCTAAGAGCCTTTACTTCCAGAGCAGCATGGACAGTGGTGCTCCATGCATTAATAACATCTTGCACTGATTACTTTAGGCCTCCTGTCAAGATTGCACTATAAAGCAGTTTGGATTATAGTGGGGACATTTCACAGGTACTGAAAACTCTTCACTGGCTGCTGGTGGTCTACAGCGTTCAGTAGAAGATGCTGTAGATCGCCCACCTACTTTCTGTACCACATATTCCCCTCTAGTCAATCCCCGCATACATAAATATTACTGTACCCTTGTATAATATACTGTACATGTGTATATATTGTATCTGCCTTATTTCCTCTAATTCTGTACAAGTTATACCTCCCCCCAAGTTCTTTACTCCCTGTTTAATGTATTTCCACTGTTTTACTTCTATGTAGACCGATATGATGTTTCGACCAATACCGGTCTATAAAAACGTTTAAATAAAGTAAATAAATAAATAAATAAATACTTGTGTTTAAATCTTTTACCCCTTAGCCAGATTAGGTATATCCCTACATGGTCTCTCAGACCAGCCTAAGAGGGTTGTTAGAGAGGAAGCTTACAAACAACTCTAAAAATCATCTTTGCGGATGACACTAAGATCTGCAACAGAGTGGACACGCCGGAAGGAGTGGAGAGAATGAGACGGGATTTAAGGAAGATGGAAGAGTGGTCGAAGATATGGCAGCTGACATTCAATGCCAAGAAGTGCAGAGTCATGCATATGGGGAGTGGAAATCCGAATGAACTGTATTCGATGGGGGGAGAAAGGCTGATGTGCACGGAGCAGGAGAGAGACCTTGGGGTGATGGTGTCTAATGATCTGAAGTCGGCAAAACAATGTGACAAGGCGATAGCTAAAGCCAGAAGAATGCTGGGCTGCATAGAGAGAGGAATATAGAGTAAGAAAAGGGAAGTGATTATCCCCTTGTACAGGTCCTTGGTGAGACCTCACCTGGAGTATTGTGTTCAGTTCTGGAGACCGTATCTCCGAAGAGACAGAGACAAGATGGAGGCGGTACAGAGAAGGGCGACCAAAAAGGTGGAAGGTCTTCATCAAATGACTTATGAGGAGAGATTGAAGAATCTAAATATGTACACCCTGGAGGAAAGGAGGAGCAGAGGTGATATGATACAGACTTTCAGATACTTGAAAGGTTTTAATGATCCAAAGACAACGACAAACCTTTTCCGTAAGAAAAAAATCAGCAGAACCAGGGGTCACGATTTGAAGCTCCAGGGAGGAAGACTCAGAACCAATGTCAGGAAGTATTTCTTCATGGAGAGGGTGGTGGATGCCTGGAATGCCCTTCCGAAGGAAGTGGTGAAGACCAGAACTGTGAAGGACTTCAAAGGGGCGTGGGATAAACACTGTGGATCCATAAAGTCAAGAGGCTGCCAATGAAGAGTGGGTGACTCGCCAGAATGATGGCTACTGCCTGGAGTCAATACCCTTATTAAATAAACATACACATGCTTACTGTGACTCCAACATCGCTCTAAGCTTCAACAGCAAGAGGAAATGTGGAAAAAAGGATTCACACTCACAAAGAGGGGAGTAGCTGGCTTGTTACGGCGGTTACTACCCCAAATCAAATAAGCCTGATACTTCACTTTCAATGCATATTCAGCATAGTTCTCTGCTTCAACAGCAGGGGAGAAGAAAAACTGATACTTCACGCATATCCAGCATAGCTCTCTGCTTCAACGGCAGGGGAGAAGAAAAACTGATACTACACGCATATCCAGCATAGCTCTCTGCTTCAACGGCAGGGGAGAAGAAAAACAACCAATAAGGGCTGAATAACATAGTCTGGGTAAAACAAATAAGCATGGGTGTAGCTTGCTTGTTGCGGTGGTTACTTCCCCTACTACCCCTAACTAATCAAGCTTGATATTTCACTTGGATGCAGCTCCATCACTGCTCTCTACATTAATGGTGGGGGTGGAAGGGAAATAGAACCAAGAGCTAAGAGAAACAGATAAGTATGAGAGAAAAAATGTGTGAAGCTTGCTGGGCAGACTGGATGGGTCGTTTGGTCTTCTTCTGCCGTCATTTCTATGTTTCTATAAAATTGATTGAAATGAAAGAGGAATTGGATTTATTAATTGGAATGGAACTGAACCATCATTATAAATTTATTTAAGAGAAGAAAAGTTACAAATCTAGTGAAAGAAGTAAGATCCTCACTTACTAAGCAGAATGGGAGAACAGCCTTAGTAACTGATGCCCTACATTTGTAACATCATTTATTGAAACAACTAAAGAATCTTTATCAGTTTCACCATTCATCAGTACAAGTTATGGTGCCACCCAGAGTGATTGCTGCTGCTGTGATCATTAGTGCTGTTTACATAAACCTTGACTTGGGTTTTACTAAAGGCTCTGGACAGGGCCTAGAGAAGAATTATTACCCCTGATCCTGGACTCTCAGATAAAGTAACAGCTTGGGAAGTTTTTAGGTTCCTGGGGCCTTTATTTGGGAAAATCAGCCCAGGGGTTACATAAGTAAAAATGATGATGATGATGATGACGAGGGCTCTGCAACCTCCCTGTGCTGGGATGTGACAGCAGACAAGGACATTAGGCCACCCAGTCTGCCCAGCTTCACTACTGGGGCAATGCCGCAGCCTAATTCATCCCTGGCTTGCCCCTCTGTGCTTGTCTCAGGCTTTAAAACATGTTCTTACCGCTTTTGTCTTCACAGCCGCTGCCGGGAGTGCCTTCCATGCATCCACATTCAGATTACTTTATTAGCAGGACAATTTTACAACAAAAAGAGGAAGAAAATATTACAAAACAAGTCCAGCAGGGGTACAGGTTATGGAAAATAATCCAGGCTCAGGGAGATGGATGAGGTTCTGGTGCTGGTCCGTACTGTCCCTGCTTCTGGCCTGGGTGCTCTTGCTGCAGTTTCTCCTCTTCCATCACCCTGGCAGTGACAGTGTAGTGTCTGCTGTTGCTCTTGAGCCTCCCCTCTGGAACCGCACACAGCGACCTCGTGTTCTAGAACATTCTTTCCTGTGCAAAAGGTTGGCTTCTTGCGCATTACTTAAACATTTGAGATATCAGGGTATATATGAAGGAGGCATCCACTGTCACCTCACCTGGAAATCAAAAACAGAGTCACTGCAACGTGCAAACAATGCACCAGACGAAATCCTCCATGCAGCTTGATGAATTTATCAGATGAAGCAATGCCCACTTATCAGGCCATGCCAAATGTTTAAATTATTTTCTGCTCCTTCTCTGGGAAACTCATTACTTAAAAAATAAGTCAGTGAAAGCGTCATCCCTTCCATGTCCATAATCTCAAGTAGTTTAATCTTCCATAAATTCAAATTGGGTGGTTAATCTTCCTTCTCTTGAGTAAGATGCATGTCTTACTTAGAGAATTGCCAATTCTTCGTCCTTTGACAGATGCAATGAATCTGGCCAGATTCCCAGTAGAGCCGCTGTACTCGAGAGTGGAATATTAAGGTGATATTTATTAGAGAAAATGAGCAGATATTCCCTAGATCGCCACACAACCCAAAGATAATGCAGAAGTGTCACTGGTTTAATTTTGCATTCTTTCTAATGTCTGATTTAATAAAAGCTAATGTAAAGCCTCTGGAGGGTGAAATATGCACTTCTCGAAGTGAATCATCTTTAATAGATGAACTGATGCTTTGCTAAAGATTATCTCCTCAAATATCTTCATTAAATAGTTTGTGCCATGCACCGTTTAAGATTTCAGGGTGTTTGGTAGTCTGCTTTCTCTTGACAAACGTGTACGTAATGAAAAGAGCTGCTCCTGTTGATTGCCACATCACTGAAAGATTCTAATTTTGAAGATTTAACCTCTTTAGGGGATTTAGAGGTGCCTGGCCTGCATGAACGAGGATCTTGGATTTCTATTATAATTGCTCTAAGTCTGGCTGTCATTTTTAAAGCAAGGATGGGAAACAGGATTGGCTTGGTGGCCCTTCAGACACTTGGGTTTGATTCCCATCATTTCGAAGAATAGTCAAGAGCCGGTCCCAGGGTTGAAGTCCAGAGAAGGGTTGTAAGCCGGTCCAGAAGCAAGTCAGGAGAAAGGTCTGAAGCCAGTCCAGGAGCAAACCAAGGAATCACCACAGCCAGTCTGAAGGTCAAAAGCTAAGGAAGAGTCCAATCGGAAGCAGGAGCAGGACGGAGAATGGAACCAGGAACACGGAGCACAGGCAAACTCCCTCAAGAGCCTCAATCCCAAGGCAAAGTCTGAGGAGCAGCCCGCTCCCGTAAGAGCCCCAGAGACTTTGAGGACAGGTACTTGGCCCCACTCGCGGACCACCGCGGCCGGCAGCCATGACAGTGCAGCCCAGCCCCGGTTGCGGGACACCATGGCTGGCGGCCATAACAAACATATCTAAAACAAGTTTTATTCCCCTGGTTTACCAAATTTTCTATTTTTTCTTCCATTTGAATTTATGCATTCGTGAGTTCTTTACTAGCTTCTATTAGCTTAGCTTTTGCATATATTGTTCCCTGTCTTCCACTGGTAAAACTGGTAATTTCACTCACATTTTTTAAAATACACCAACTTACTCATGCAAATCCCACCTTATGTAAGTCCTACTTTATTTCATGCAATAAAATATATGAGCTTATATTTTTAAAACACTTGTATAAAATATGCACATTCAATGCACTGATATACATTGTTTCAATGCATTGTATGCATTCATGTGCAAGCTTACATATGCACATATGGGTTAAATATACATGTATTTTATAATACACGCTAACCTGATAAGTGTAGGTTATAAAATGCTAGTGTTGATCTACGTGTGGCCATATACAAGCATATATGCCATTGCATGTAGTTGTTTGAAAGTTATCCTCCCTTCCTGTCAAAAGTTAGAAGAAATATTTGAAGATGGATAGATGGCTGGATGGGTGGGTAGGTTGATAGGTAGGTAGATTGATGACAAGGTGGGTGGATGGATAGGCGGATAGATGGATGGATTGATAAGTGGATGTGTGGGTAGGTGGATAGGTAAGTGGATGGGTGGGTAGGTGGATAGGTAGGTAGATGGATGGATAGTTGGGTGGTTGATAGGTAGGTAGATTGATGACAAGGTGGGTGGATGGCTTGCTGGATAGGTGGATAGATGGATGATTGGATAAGTGGATGGGTGGATGTGTGGGTAGGTGGAGGGATGGAAAATGCAATGTCTATTAGGGATGTGAATCAGGCTTCGGATGATTAAAAATATCATCGATATTTTCAAAATAGTCAGAAATCGGGGGCTCCCCCAAAACGATAGGAAAACCCCACTATATTGTTCATGGGGGTTCTCTTATCGTTTTGGGGGAGGGCGGGAAAAACGGCACACAAAAATAACCCCTAAACCCACCCCGACCCTTTAAAACTAATCCCTTAGCTTCTCCCACCCTCCTGACCCCTCAAAAAACTTTTTACAGGTACCTGGTGGTCCAGTGGGGGTCCCGGGAGCGATCTCCCGCTCCCGGGCCGTCGGCTGCCACTAATCAAAATGGTGCCGATGGCCTTTGCCCTTACCATGTGACAGGGTGTCCGTGCCATTGGCCGGCCCCTGTCACGTGGAGGGAGCACTGGATGGCCGGCGCCATCTTTAAAAATCACAAAGTCATCAGTGAATGTGTGACTAGAGATTCTAAGTATGCTATTGTAACCAATGGTAATCAGTTACGTGATATTAAAGTGGTCCCTAGTGAAGTTTTTATATTTTGGCTGCTGTGTATATCAGCATGCTCCTGTGCCAGTTTACGTCACTCCTTGGAGAATGGGAGAAAGCAACAATTGCTCTTTATCAACACGCTGCTTTAGAGGGAACTCAGCTCCCTCCAGGGAGGATAATGTTAGTTATTTTTCAGGGACTACTCTTGCCACGGCACGGGTCAAGTTTCTGTGTATGTGTACCATGAGGTTACAGCAGTTCTCAAAGGTATGAGCGACGTAATGGTCTGATGCTGGACTATTAAATGGAATCGGACAATGTTAACATCTATTCATGCCCTCGCAGTTTGGGATTCTACTTGAATGTCCTGGTATCCTGGAGCTGCTGACAATGCAGGAATGCTGAGCCGGCAGGAGCGAAGTCTTTGTCAGCTCAGATCAGGGCTTTAAGGGTGAGTTTTGGTAGGATTTGTAAAGGGTGTAGTTTTCAGGGACCGTTTGAAGTTCTAACAATCTAAAAATGGCGAAGCAATGTGACAAGGTGTTAACTAAAGACAGAAGGGCCAAGAGTAACAGATAAGTATGAGAAAAAAATAAGTGTGGAAGCTTGCTGGGCAGACTGGATGGGCCGTTTGGTCTTCTTCTGCCGACATTTCTATATATGATGTTGGTTTTCAAGCAATGAAAGGTAGGGGAGCAGATTACTTGAGCCAGAAGCTCAGGTCAGGAGATACAAACTTGCTGCAATACCATGGTGGATAGAAGTAGGTAAGGTGAGGAATCGCAGGAGAATGTTCTTGGTGTTTGGGGCAGAATTCCAGACCTAAGGGGGTTCATCAAGAAAATGATTACTTGGTTTTCAGGCAGAAAGTGAAAACGTGGCCTTTTAAGTAATGAGAAAAAAATCTGAAAAAGAAATAGCTGGGAAGTGTAGGCAACAACGGGCTTCAGGCATATAGATGTCAGCCATGCAGTTCTACTTGAGGATGGTTGAATGAAAAATGAATTGTTAAGGGCAGGTTTTACATTTTAAATTGTATTTTTATGTTGTAAATGATGTATTTGTATTTGTTTTTTCTGTGAACTGCTTTGCTCTTCTTTGCAAGCTTGGTTTGTGCGGTATATAAATAATAAATGAAATGAAAGACGATCTGGGGGTGGAGCCAGCATTCACGTGTAGGCCGTGTGATGTAAATGCGTGTGCGTGTGTGTGTGCGCACGCACAGGTGATGCCCTCTGAAGAATCTGTGGAGCTGGCCATTTACCCGCAAGTGTTCAAAGCAAACATATGTAGAGAAGTTTGCTTTGAAAATCTTCAATAAACTTTGTACCACTAGCTGAGGCCCAGGGGGCGGTGTCAGCAGCACCCATCAGTCACAGGGGGGGGGGGGGGCGTGGCTGTGTCAGGATGCAATGTCTCCTCCTGCTCCACCTTGCCTGCTCCTCAGCTTCCTCTGACTCCAGGACGTGAACGAGCGTTTGCTCTGAACCCCAGATGTGCCATTCAGTACCTTCCTGCTCATTCTGGGACGTAGCTGCCAGGGCAGCCTGTTCTGTGCTAGATGAGAGAGAATGTGCAAGAAACATTTACGATTTGAAAAATCATTTTATCAGAAAGGGGGAACAGCTGCTACATAAGCAAAAGTGCTTCAGAAATAGATCATTATTCATTTATTACCTGTTTGCAGAATCACACTGCCCACACATCGTTTACCAGCCAACAAATTCATTTTCTGCATTAGTTTAGAGAAGAGAAAATGATGTCTTTATGCAATGATTTATATCACTAAGAACGTGTGAAATGATGCAGGAAAGGCCTCAGACCAGACAGAAAAGTTTAGATTGCTTCAGGGTGGTGATTTTGTGAGATGTCAGGGACTGAAATAGCCAATTAGCAGAAGAGGGCAGGTCGTGACTTGGTCAGATGTCGGGCAGGCTCGGGGCAGGGCTGGGAAAAGGTTTGAGAGGAAAAGGGACAGGGATTTTGTGTGTGTATCTGTTGTGACCGTCGCTGCCGACGTCTCCACTCCGCCCGCCTTACCTCTGTGGCGACTCCCTCTTTGCTTGTTGGATGTTTGGCTGCCGCGGCGTCATCTTGCCGCCCCCCTCCAGCGTCCCCGGACCGGAAAGATGCTGCACTCCGCCATGTTTCCCAGAAGCCTAAGGGCGCACGTGTGGCGCGGCCCCGACTCAAGTACCAGCAGTGGCGCGAACCTCAGGGGCGTCCCCCTGAGATGATGTCATCCGCACCAGATATTTAAGGTCTCTGAATTCGCTAACTAATCGAGTTAGCAAGGAAAGGTTTCCTACGCTCCCAGCTACTCTGCCTCCTCGGACTTTACCAGGGGTACCCGCTCCTCGGGGGCCTCGCTCTCTCTCTTGCTTTTCAGGTCACAGTCTGGAACCGGTACTCGCTCCTCGAGGACCCACGTTCTCAGACCTGCTTCTGAATACCACTTCTGCCAGGAAGTCATCGCTGCCTACAACACCAGTGAGTTACTCTCTCTCCCTCAGAGCTTTCCCTGGAACCAGGAACTCGCTCCGAGGGCCTAATCCATGCCAGCTCCTGGGCTACGTCAAGAGACTATTGTGTGAGTGTTACCATCAAGGTACTGTTCCTGAACTCTGCCTACCCTGCCTACTCACTATATTCAGTTTCTCTACAGCTCAGTTATCCAGGATCACTGTTCCAGTATCTGAGGGACTACAGCCCAGCCGGGCTCTTCCAGCTCACTACTGCCACTACTGCCAGTATATGTGGTTCCATATACTGTTTAATAAAAGAACTAATGTGTGTCTGTCTCCCAACTCTGAGCCTGACAGGTGGTCCCTATCGGGATCTTCCCCCGGGGATGTGGTCATCTGCCACCGGCCCAAGGATCCACCCACAACTATCCCAAACAATAACAGATCCGGCAAAACTCAATCCCTTGCAGGTCATACCGAGCCTGGCCCAGCGCATTGTGGAGCAGCAAGACGCCTTGGAGAAACTTACTTCAGCGTTTCATCAGCTACGCACACAGAAGGTTCAAGGCACAGCTTCCAACCATGAAGGTCAGTTACATGAGGTAACTTTAAAGACTGCTGTACCTATGGCGGTTCCAATCCGCTTTTCCGGAGAAATCCAGAAGACCCGGGACTTTTTAAACCAGTGCTGCATGCATTTTGCCTTACAGCCATCGTTGTTTCCTACGGCTCTCTCCAGGACTACTTACATCCTTTCAAACTTGGATGGTAGGGCTTTGTCTTGGGCATCTACCTTGAGGGAACGCAAGGACCCTGTCTTGCAGGACATAGAAGGATTTATGGACTTGTTTAAATTCGTTTTCGAAGACCCTGTTCGAACTTCTGTAGCTGGTTCTGCTTTGGTTGAATTGAAGCAAGGCAACAGATCTTTGGCTGAATTTGCCATAGAGTTAAAAACTCTTGCAGCAGAACTCTGCTGGGACCCCAATTGTCTCAAGACTCTCTTTTGCAGAGGCCTGGTACCCGTTTAAAGGACGAGCTGGCTGCTCGCGAAACACCAGACTCGCTGGACGTATTTGTAGCCTTGGCAACTCGGATTGATCACCGGCTCCGGGACAAGGTGAAGGAACTCCGACCTAAGGTGTTACCTGGGTTGAAACAGGCTAGTGCTGCATCTGCACCTCGGATGGTTCCAGTAATCATTGCAGCTGATAAAGATAAACCGATGCAGCTTGGTCATGGATGTTTGACTTCCAAAGAAAGAAGACTTTGGAAGAAGCGCAGCCTTTGCATGTACTGTGTTCAACCCGGCCGTGATGTCTTTACATGCTCCATTCGTCCAGAAAATGGATGGGCCTAAGTCCTGCAGGAGGACTGTTCTTAGGCCATACTGTGCCCTCTCCTCCACTCTCTCTCCCAGTCTCCTTGACCTACAGACCGGTCATGGTTCAAACTCCTGCCCTAGTGGACTCAGGGGCAGGAGACAACTTCATTCTCAGACGTCTAGTGGAATACTTGAGGATTCCCCTCATCAACTTGAAAGATCCACTACTGTTATCCTCCATTCATGGAGAGCCCTTACCGGGTGACGTGACTTGCCAAACCGTACCAGTTGCTCTCCGCACTGGAGCTCTCCATACGAAATCGCTCTCCTTCTTTGTACTGGAAAAGGCCATGCACCCTATCGTCCTGGGGTTACCCTGGTTACAATTGCACCAACCCCAATTTGACTGGGCATCCTTGGATCTCTCCCGCTGGGGCCCAGAATGTCATGGGAAGTGTCTTCAGGAGATCTTGCCTATCATGTGCATGCCTACAACTCCAGTGATGCCAGGGCTGCTGCCCCAATACACATCCTTCGAGGATGTATTCTCCAAAGAAGTGGCTGATATTCTTCCTCCACATAGGCCATAATACTGAAGCACAACACTGAGCCACCGAAGGGTAGGATGAACCCTCTCTCAGCTCTTGAGAATAAAGCAATGTCGGAATACATTGAAGAAAATCTCCAGAAGGGCTTTACCCGACCATCAAAGTCGCCGGCCGGCACAGACTTTTTCTTTGTGTGGAAGAAGGATGGTACCCTACGTCCATGTATCAATTACCGAGGTCTAAATGAAATCATGATCAAAGACCGTTACCCCTTGCTGTTAATCTCGGAGCTGTTTGACAGGCTGCAAGGGGCCAAGATATTTTCAAAGCTTGACCTGAAGGGGGCCTACAACCTCATTCGCATTCAAAGCAGCGATGAATGGAAAACAGCCTTCAATACATGAGACGGCCACTCGAGTATCTTGTAATGCTGTTCAGGTTTTGCAATGCACCCACCATTTTTCAAAATATGATGAATGACATCTTGCAGAATCTGCTGTACAAGAACGTTGTGGTCTACCTGGACGATATACTCATCTTCTCCCAGGACTTGGACACCCACATTGCAGAAGTTAAGCAAGTACTCCACCGTCTCTGCGAACACTGGCTGTACACCAAACTCTCTAAATGTGTGCCTTTTCTAGGCTACATAGTGTCAAAGGAAGGCTTCCAAATGGACCCTCACAAACTTGAAAGTATCAAGAATTGGTCTCAACCTACCAGCCTGAAGGCTTTAAGGAGATTCCTGGGGTTCACCAATTACTATCGAAGCTTTATAAAGAATTATTCTTCTTTAACCATTCCCTTGACTGCGATGACTCGCAAGGGTGCCAATGCTTCAAAATGGTCAGCGGAGGCCATTTCTGCATTCAAGAAATTGAAGACTTCTTTCTCCACAGAACCGTACTTGCAGCATCCAGACCCCAACAAGCCCTTCATAGTAGAAGTTGATGTTTCAGATGTGGGGGTAGGGGCTGGGTTGAGCCAACCTGGAGACTCGAAAGCCTTATGTCCCTGTTCATTCTTCTCACAAAGATTCTCTCCAGCCGAGAAAAACTATGGGATCGGCGATAAAGAGCTCTTGGCAATAAATCTTGCATTCAAAGAATGGCGGCCTTGGCTCGAAGGTGCTCAACATCAAATAACCGTATTCACGGATCATAAAAACCTAGAGAATCTCTGCCATGCACAACGTTTGAATTACAGACAGGCCAGATGGTCATTATTCTTTAATTGTTTCGATTTTGTGCTCAAGTTTCGCCCTGGAGATCGAAACACCAGAGCAGATGCTCTGACACACTCTTTCTATTCAGAGGATGTGCCTAATGAACCACAGCACATAATTGACCCAAAGAAAATCCTTTTGGCATCCACACAGTCTGTGCCCACTGGAAAAACTATCGTTCCAAAGAAACTGAGGAAGAAAGTGATCTTTTGGGCGCACGATTCCAAGCTGGCTGGCCATCCTGATCAATGCCTGCTCAAGATACAGGAGCTGAATTGGTGGCCTACTATCAAAAAAGATACCTATTCCTACGTGGCATCCTGCACCAATTGTGCTAAGAACAAATCTGCTTCTGGACAACCGTGGGGTCAGATGCAAACATTGCCAGTTCAGGATCGGCCCTGGTTGCACATTGCTACTGACTTTGTAGTCAATTTACCTACTTCCAGAGGAATGAACACCATCTGGGTGACTGTGGATCAATTTAGCAAGATGGCACACTTCGTGGTGCTCCCTGGCATACTCTCAGCCTTGGAGCTTGCAAAACTCTTCATAATGCACATATTCCGCCTCCACGGCCTACCTTCACACATCGTATCTGACCGTGGGTCCCAATTCATGGCATGGTTTTGGAAGGCCTTGTGCAAGTTATTCGATATTACTCTGGATTACACTTCAGCCTACCATCCGCAGTCGAATGGCCAGACGGAACGGATGACTCATACGATGAAGCAGTTTATTCAAGCCTATGTCACGTCCCGACAGAATAACTGGGCTGAATTCGCCATCAACTCTCATCCAGCAACATCTACTGGACTGTCACCATTTGAAGTGGTTTATGGACGTTCCCCAACACCACCACTTCCACTGAAGCTCTCAGTGACGTCCCCAGCAGCACAATCCACTGCTGATGATTTATTTATTTAGTGTTTTTATATACCGATAATCATTTGGAACATCTAATCCTTTGTCTGAACTGTGGGTTCAGACAAAGGACATGCTAATCAAAGCGAGTGACCGTGCTAAGAAGTACTACGATGTGCACCATTCGCATGCTCCAGTCTTCAAGCCAGGAGACAAGGTCTGGTTGTCAACCAAGCACCTCAGACTTAAACTACCCTCCTCTTGGTTTGCTCCTCACTACATGGGACCATTCCCAGTCCTTCAAGGTATTGGCAAAATCACCTACCGTCTGAAGCTACCAACTGGTCTCCACATCCATAATGCTTTCCACGTTTCACTTCTGAAACTGCTCATTCTCAGCGAATTCTCTTCCAAATCTCAAGACCCACCTGTCATCAATGCAGAAGACGACTTTGAATTCTAAGTCAAAGAGATTCTGGATGTTCGTAAAAGAGGCAATACTTTTGAATACCTTCTGAACTGGGAAGGTTTTGGCCCCGAAGAAAACTCTTGGGAGCCTCAGACCAATATCCAGGACAAAGAGATGCTTCGTCAGTTCCACATCACGCATTCTTCAAAACCCAAGCCTGGTACCCGAAGAGGAAATCACCCTTTAAAGGGGGGTACTGATGCGACCGTCGCTGCCCGATATCTCCACCCTGCCCACCTTACCTCTGTGGTGACTCCCTCTTTGCTTGTTGGATGTTTGGCTGCCGCGGTGTCATCTTGCCGCCCCCCTCCAGCGTCCCTGGACCGGAAAGATGCTGCACTCCGCCATATTTCTCAGAAGCCTAAGGGCACGCGCTCGGCGTGGCCCCGACTCAAGTACCAGCAGTGGCGCGAACCTCAGGGGCGTTCCCTGAGATGAAGTCATCTGCACCGGATATTTAAGGTCTCTGAATTAGTTAGCAAGCGAGTTAACAAGGAAAGGTTTCTTACGCTCCTAGCTACTCTGCCTCGTCGGACTTACCAGGGGTATCTGCTCCTCGGGGCCTCGTTCTCTTTTGCCTTTCAGGTCGCAGTCTGGAACTGGTACTTGCTCCTCGAGGGCCCATGTTCTCCGACCTGCTTCTGAATACCACTTCTGCCAGGAAGTCATCGCTGCCTACAACACCAGTGAGTTACCATCCTTCTCTCAGAACTTTCCCTGGAACCAGGTACTCACTCCTCGAGGGCCTACTTCATTCCAGGTCTTGGGCTGCTTCAAGAGACTATTGTATGAGTGTTACCATCAAGGTTCTATTCCTGATCTCTGCATCCCCTGCCTACTCGCTGTTCCAGTATCTGAGGGACTACAGCCCAGCCGGGTGCTTCCAGCTCACTACTGCTACCTCTGGTGGTTCAGTATACTGTTTAATAAAAGAACTAGTGTGTGTCTGTCTCCAAACTCTGAGCCTGACTGGTGGTCCCTCTTGGGATCTTCCCCCGGGGTCGTGGTCATCTGCCACTGGCCCAAGGATCCACCCACAACTATCCCAAACAATAACAATGTATGCATAAACTGGGTGAGCCTGTACTGGGCAGACTGGTCTCTCTCTGCCCTCCTTTACCATATTATTATGTTAGAAGGTCCAGCTGGTCTTTGGCCAGCCTCTGACCCCTTCTGCTGGCCATTCGGGAACAAGATCTCAGATTTTTCCCCAAGCTTTCCAAATTGTCCAAGCTGAGTTACAAATAAGGCCTTATACAAGCACCATTACAGTATGTTAAAAAACTGTTAGCATATTACAGAACCGAAGAAATAAGTCTTAAGCAAAAGCAAAATCCCAAATGCTTCTAATAAAAGTAAATTAACAATTACAATTGGACAAAAATTATAATGCCCCTTTATTCAAATAAATTAACTTGGTGAACATCTCCTTGCTAGTCTGGTCAGGGAAGAGATTGAAGAAGAAACGCAAACAGCATGAAGCTGAATGACACACCTGGACCAAACTCCCTACGTGCAAGAGCTCAGGGGCCAGAGGGCACTCCTTGGGTAGAGGTTTCCAAAGAGAAGAACAGGTCCGCATCTAGGGGTAGTAACTTTCCAACAGGCGCACAGATACACTACATGTTCTTAGGAGCCTAGCCAGATACACGGCAATTTTTTTATTATTATTTCTATTTAAGATTGTAATTTTACTTTTTATTGTACATCTCTATGATTTATGTAAGAAAATACATCAAATAAAATTGGTTATTTACTCTTTCGGATAATAGAAGGACTAGGGGGCATTCCATGAAGTTAGCAAGTAGCACATTTAAGACTAATCGGAGAAAGTTCTTTTTCACTCAACGCACAATAAAGCTCTGGAATTTATTGCCAGAGGATGTGGTTAGTGCAGTTAGTGTGGCTGTGTTTAAAAAAGGATTGGATAAGTTCTTGGAGGAGAAGTCCATTAACTGCTATTAATCAACTTTACTTAGGGAATAGCCACTGCTATTAATTGCATCAGTAGCATGGGATCTTCTTGGCGTTTGGGTAATTGCCAGGTTCTTGTGGCCGGGTTTGGCCTCTGTTGGAAACAGGATGCTGGGCTTGATGGACCCTTGGTCTGACCCAGCATGGAAATTTCTTATGTTCTTATGTTTTTAAAACTAACTAATACACATGCAAGTTATAAAATAGCCCTGGCATGTGTATATGTGCTTCTAATTTTAAAAGTGTGCATGCCCAACTGCGTAATGTCAGCTTTGAGCCATGGAAGTGAGGGAATTTTATAACAGCCGCGCATCCAGGACATGACAGTTTTCACCAGTTTGTCTACCAATTTGCCCAGCCTACAGCAAGGTCCTCCAAACTAGGGGTGTGCAGGCAAAACGTTTTCGTTGCATACGTGATCCGTATTCATGGGGGGTCAATTCCGTTTCATGCGGAAGTATGGAGAATTCAATAAGTTGTCAATCTGTAAATAAGTTACTACTAAATTAACTACAACCCCCCACCCTCCTGACCCCCCCAAGACTTACCAAAACTCCCTGGTGGTCCAGCGGTGGGGTCCGGGAACTCACTCAGACCCAGGTCTGAACCAGCATGGCAATTTCTTATGTTCTTATGAATGGGTGCCTGCGTGAGAGTTTGTGTTTGTGGTTGTGAGTGGGTGCCTGTGTGAGAGCTTGTGTGTCTGTGTGTGAATGGATGCATGGGTGAGAGCTTGTGTCTGTGGGTGTGAATGGGTGAGAGCTTGTGTGTGTGGGTATGAATGTGTGCCAGGGTGAGAGATGGTGTGAATGGATGCTTGGGTGAGAGCTTGTGTGTGATTAAGAGAGAGACTGGTCAGAGAGGTGATGTGTTTCTGTGTGTGAGAGAGACTGTTTAGGAAGATGAAAGAGACCGAGACTGGCCGTGGGGGTCTAACAGGGTATATACGTGTGTGTGTATGTGTTGTGAGTGACTGGTTGTGGGCGCTAAGGAAGAGGACAGTGAGGACAGAGCTTCAGCAGCCCTTGCTGCTTCTGTTGAGTGCTATTGACCTGCAAGGGAAAGGAGTAGGAGAGTTGCTGGAGAGGGTAAGTAAAGGTGGCTTTTTAAATTTTATTTATTTATTTATTTATTGTTTTTGTTATACCGAGTTTCATGATAGGCATCACATCAACCCGGTTTACAAATAACAAGGAGTGTAAGGCATAACGTAACGTAAAAAACAATATTTTCAATAAGAGCCTTGAACTTTAAATACAGTGAATCAGAAAAAGGGAGAGGGAAAGTTACAAAAAACAAGGAAAATAAACTTGGGATGGAAGGGGAGAAATTGAACAGCACAATATTTACATTTCAGCCTATTGATACATTAGAATAGCAAGTGAAAAAATAAGACTATGAAACGGTACATAGGTAATCAAATGAATAAATATTACAGTTGTGAATGGTAATAGTATGATAAATCTTCAGCAGGAATTAGTGAGAGAGGGTTTGAGGTTGGTTGATTCGTGTTTACATTCCATTATTGCATACGAGTTAGTGCTAGTGAGAGGAGGTTTTATTCAAGGCTTGGAAATGCTTTTTTGAAAAGCCAAGTTTTTAGTCTTTTCCTAAATGTTAAAGAGCATGGCTCTTGTCTCAAATCAGGTGGGATCGAGTTCCAGAGAGCTGGACCTGCTGATGAGAAGGCTCTGAGACTCAAGGATTTATGTTGGTAGGTTTTGGCCTTTGGAATTTGGAGTGACTCTTTGTAGTGTTCCCTGATAGGCCTGGCGGAGGTGAATTTTTAAGTGGTATTTGTAGGTCAAGTTGCGTGTGTTGGTTGATAGTTTTGTATATGATGTTAATGGTTTTGTACATGATTCTATAGTGGATCGGAAGCCAATGGAGGTTTTTGAGAATAGGTGAAATGTGGTCAATTTTCCTGGAATTTGTAAGGACTCTGGCTGCAGAGTTCTGAACCATTTGTAAAGGTTTGGTGTAAGAAGCTGGGAGGCCTAATAGTAATGAGTTGCAATAATCTAGTTTGGAAAAGATTATTGCTTGCAAGATTGTTCTGAAGTCCTGAGTGTGAAACAGCGGTTTTATTCTTTTCAGGATATGTAATTTGTAGAAGCAATCTTTGGTGGTTTGGTTAATGAATGTTTTGAGGTTGAGACGATTGTCTAGGATGGCTCCTAAGTCTCTTACGTGGGTTGTTTGAAGGAGTGTGGGTGGTTTAGGAAGTGTGTTATTGTTTTCCGGTGATATGAGCAGGAATTCTGTTTTCGAAGCATTGAGTACAAGGTTTAGACTGTTGAGGAGAAGTTTAATTTCTAATAGGCAACTGTCCCAGTATTCCATTGTTTTTGAGATTGATTCTTTTATAGGGATTACGATCTGTACGTCGTCTGCAAAAAGGAAATGTTTCAGGCTTAATTTTGTTAGCAGTTGGCAGAGTGGTAGCAGGTAGACATTGAAAAGGGTGGGTGAAAGTGATGATCCTTGCGGCACTCCTCTATTAGAAGGGTGGTATTGGGATTCTTTATTATGAATTTTGACTCTGTATCCTCTGTTTTCTAGAAATGTTTTGAACCAGTTTAGTGTGGCACCTGTTAAACCAATGTTTGCCAGCTGTTTTAGAAGAAGGGCGTGGTTGACGGTGTCAAAGGCCGCCGAGAAGTCAAGGAGGATTAGAAAATATGCTTGGCCTTTATCAATACCAGAGAGTAGGTAGTCCATGAGTGAAATTAGTAGCGTTTCGGTGCTTGCGGCTTTGCGAAAACCATATTGGTTTGGGGACAGAATACTGTGGTCCTCTAGGTAGTTGGATAGTTGGGTGTTTACCAGTTTTTCCATGATTTTAGCTATAAATGGTAGGTTGGAAATAGGGCGGAAGTTGTTGGGATCACATGCATTTAGATTTGGTTTTTTTAGCAGTGGCTTGATTGAGGCAGTTTTTAGGTCATCTGGGTAGATGCCATGTGATAAGGAGCAGTTTATAATATCTGCTAGGGTTTTTGCTATTGTGTCCGGGATAAGAAGAAGCATTTTGGTAGGGATTTGATCAAATGGGTGTGATGACGGTTTCATTCTTTTTAATACATTTTGTATCTCTGTGATTGTGATGGGTTCAAAGGCATTAAGCTGGATGTCTTTATTTTGGGGAAGATATGTGTTATCTGGAGACGTAGTGTTTGGAATCAGCTGATTAAGGAGATCCGATATTTTTTTGTTAAAATGAAGAGCCAATTCGTCTGCTTTAGTCTGGGCTTGTTCGGGTGGTATATCTGGAGTGATAGGTTTAGTGAGGCTGGAAACGAAGGCGAATAGAGCTTTTGAGTCAAAGCTGAGATGATGAACCTTTCGGGCATAGTAGTCTCTTTTGATTTTCAACGTGGTACTTTTGTAAAGATGGAGTGATCGTTTGTAATCAGAGAGTGAGGCTGGTGAAGGGGCTTTGCGCCATTTTCTTTCTTTTTGCCGAAGTAATTGTTTGAGTTTTCGTAGTTCATCATTATACCAGGGTTGACGTTTGGATGTATTAGCAGACCTTGTTTTGGTTGTCAGTGGGCAGAGAGTGTTTGCTATAGATTTTGTTATTTTGGACCAGGATTGGAGGGCAGCGTTAGGGGTAGATACTTCAATGAGTGGTAGATCCGAGGTTAGAGCTTTACTTAGATGTTCCGAGTTGCAAGGTTTTCTGTATAGGAAAGAGGGTCTTGAGTTGAGTTTGGAGTCTGATCGAGGTAAGGAAAAACTGGTGGAGATTAGAGAATGATCTGACCATGGGACTTTTTTGCAATTTGGTTGTTTTGTAAGAGAAATACCAGTGTTTGTAAAGAGTAGATCGAGCGTGTGGCCTGCTTTGTGGGTGGGTTTATTGATTTGTTGTCTGAATCCCATCGCTGACAGTGCGGTGAGGAGGGCTTCACAGTTCGTAGAGAGGGGAACTTTGTCAACATGTAAATTGAAGTCACCCAGGATTATAGCAGGGGAGTCAAGATTGAGATGCAGAGTTATGGTTTCGATGATAGGAGAGGAGTCTGACTCTAGTAAGCCTGGCGGGGCGTAGACTAGCAGGATTTGGAGTTGTTCTGATTTGAACAATCCTAGTTCTAGTTTAGTTACTGTACTGATGGGGTGGTGTGAGAACCTTAAGGATTTTTTTGCAGCTAGGAAGATACCCCCTCCTCTTTTTTTTTGTCTTGGGATGGAGAAGAAATCGTAAGTCTGCGTTGGTAATTGGTTAATGAGTGTGATGTCCGTGGATTTGAGCCATGTTTCTGTTATGGCGCAAACGTCTGGGGTTGTGTCCTGCAGTATGTCGTTGAGTATAAGAGTTTTGTTGGTGAGAGATTGGGCGTTGAATAGGATTATGGTGAATAGGGTGAGGCCTAGTAACTGTGTAGTGGGGGAAATCATGATTGGGATGAGTGATTTGTAGGTGCGTGGTCGGTAGTACATTATTGTTCAGGTTGGATCGGTGCTGGATGAGTGCTACCGGAGCTTGGATGTGCTGCTAGAGACTGGATGTGTGATTCTGTAGCCTGGATGAGTGCTGCTAGAGACTGGATGCGTGCCTCTGGAGACTGGATGCGTGCCTCTGGAGACTGGATGCGTGCCTCTGGAGACTGGATGCGTGCTGCTGGATGAGTGCCTCTGGAGACTGGATGAGTGCTGCAGGAGACTGGATGAGTGCTGCAGGAGACTGGATGAGTGCCTCTGGGGACTGGATGAGTGCCTCTGGGGACTGGATGAGTGCCTCTGGAGACTGGATGAGTGCCTCTGGAGACTGGATGAGTGCTGCAGGAGACTGGATGAGTGCTGCAGGAGACTGGATGAGTGCTGCTGGATGAGTGCCTCTGGGGACTGGATGAGTGCCTCTGGAGACTGGATGAGTGCTGCAGGAGACTGGATGAGTGCCGCTGGAGACTAGATGAGTGCTGCTGGATGAGTGCCTCTGGGGACTGGATGAGTGCCTCTGGAGACTGGATGAGTGCCGCTGGAGACTGGATGAGTGCTGCTGGAGACTGGATGAGTGCTGCTGGAGACTGGATGAGTGCCTCTGGAGACTGGATGAGTGCCGCTGGATGAGTGCTGCTGGAGACTGGATGAGTGCCTCTGGAGACTGGATGAGTGCCGCTGGATGAGTGCTGCTGGAGACTGGATGAGTGCCGCTGGAGACTGGATGAGTGCCGCTGGATGAGTGCCTCTGGGTGAGAGCCAGCTGGAGACTGGATGAGTGCCGCTGGAGACTGGATGAGTGCCTCTGGAGACTGGATGAGTGCCGCTGGATGAGTGCCTCTGGGTGAGAGCCAGCTGGAGACTGGATGAGTGCCGCTGGATGAGTGCCTCTGGATGAGTGCCGCTGGAGACTAGATGAGTGCTGCTGGATGAGTGCCTCTGGGGACTGGATGAGTGCCTCTGGAGACTGGATGAGTGCTGCTGGAGACTGGATGAGTGCCGCTGGATGAGTGCTGCTGGAGACTGGATGAGTGCCTCTGGAGACTGGATGAGTGCCGCTGGATGAGTGCTGCTGGAGACTGGATGAGTGCCTCTGGAGACTGGATGAGTGCCGCTGGATGAGTGCTGCTGGAGACTGGATGAGTGCCTCTGGAGACTGGATGAGTGCCGCTGGATGAGTGCTGCTGGAGACTGGATGAGTGCCTCTGGAGACTGGATGAGTGCCGCTGGATGAGTGCCTCTGGGTGAGAGCCAGCTGGAGACTGGATGAGTGCCGCTGGAGACTGGATGAGTGCCTCTGGAGACTGGATGAGTGCCGCTGGATGAGTGCCTCTGGGTGAGAGCCAGCTGGAGACTGGATGAGTGCCGCTGGAGACTGGATGAGTGCCGCTGGATGAGTGCCTCTGGGTGAGAGCCAGCTGGAGACTGGATGAGTGCCTCTGGAGACTGGATGAGTGCCGCTGGATGAGTGCTGCTGGAGACTGGATGAGTGCCTCTGGAGACTGGATGAGTGCCGCTGGATGAGTGCCTCTGGGTGAGAGCCAGCTGGAGACTGGATGAGTGCCTCTGGAGACTGGATGAGTGCCGCTGGATGAGTGCTGCTGGAGACTGGATGAGTGCCTCTGGAGACTGGATGAGTGCCGCTGGATGAGTGCTGCTGGAGACTGGATGAGTGCCTCTGGAGACTGGATGAGTGCCGCTGGATGAGTGCCTCTGGGTGAGAGCCAGCTGGAGACTGGATGAGTGCCTCTGGAGACTGGATGAGTGCCGCTGGATGAGTGCCTCTGGGTGAGAGCCAGCTGGAGACTGGATGAGTGCCGCTGGAGACTGGATGAGTGCCGCTGGATGAGTGCCTCTGGGTGAGAGCCAGCTGGAGACTGGATGAGTGCCGCTGGAGACTGGACGAGTGCCTCTGGAGACTGGATGAGTGCCTCTGGAGACTGGATGAGTGCCGCTGGATGAGTGCCTCTGGGTGAGAGCCAGCTGGAGACTGGATGAGTGCCGCTGGATGAGTGCCTCTGGGTGAGAGCCAGCTGGAGACTGGATGAGTGCCTCTGGAGACTGGATGAGTGCTGCTGGATGAGTGCCTCTGGGTGAGAGCCAGCTGGAGACTGGATGAGTGCCTCTGGAGACTGGATGAGTGCCGCTGGAGACTGGATGAGTGCCTCTGGAGACTGGATGAGTGCCGCTGGAGACTGGATGAGTGCCGCTGGATGAGTGCCTCTGGGTGAGAGCCAGCTGGAGACTGGATGAGTGCCTCTGGAGACTGGATGAGTGCCGCTGGATGAGTGCCTCTGGGTGAGAGCCAGCTGGAGACTGGATGAGTGCCGCTGGAGACTGGATGAGTGCCTCTGGAGACTGGATGAGTGCCGCTGGATGAGTGCCTCTGGGTGAGAGCCAGCTGGAGACTGGATGAGTGCCGCTGGAGACTGGATGAGTGCCTCTGGAGACTGGATGAGTGCCGCTGGAGACTGGATGAGTGCCGCTGGATGAGTGCCTCTGGGTGAGAGCCAGCTGGAGACTGGATGAGTGCCGCTGGAGACTGGATGAGTGCCTCTGGAGACTGGATGAGTGCCGCTGGAGACTGGATGAGTGCCGCTGGATGAGTGCCTCTGGGTGAGAGCCAGCTGGAGACTGGATGAGTGCTGCTGGAGACTGGATGAGTGCCTCTGGGTGAGAGCCAGCTGGAGACTGGATGAGTGCTGCTGGAGACTGGATGAGTGCCGCTGGAGACTGGATGAGTGCCTCTGGAGACTGGATGAGTGCCGCTGGAGACTGGATGAGTGCCTCTGGAGACTGGATGAGTGCCGCTGGATGAGTGCCTCTGGGTGAGAGCCAGCTGGAGACTGGATGAGTGCCGCTGGAGACTGGATGAGTGCCTCTGGAGACTGGATGAGTGCCGCTGGAGACTGGATGAGTGCCTCTGGAGACTGGATGAGTGCCGCTGGATGAGTGCCGCTGGAGACTGGATGAGTGCCTCTGGAGACTGGATGAGTGCCGCTGGAGACTGGATGAGTGCCTCTGGAGACTGGATGAGTGCCGCTGGATGAGTGCCGCTGGAGACTGGATGAGTGCCGCTGGAGACTGGATGAGTGCCGCTGGATGAGTGCCTCTGGGTGAGAGCCAGCTGGAGACTGGATGAGTGCTGCTGGAGACTGGATGAGTGCCGCTGGATGAGTGCCTCTGGGTGAGAGCCAGCTGGAGACTGGATGAGTGCTGCTGGAGACTGGATGGGTGGATGTGTGATCGCTGGATGGATGGATAAGGGTAGGTAATGGCTCTTGCTCTGGGACGCTCCAAGGAGCGCAACCTAAGGGGCGCGCCCCTTAGGTTGCGCTCCTTCAATCAAAATGGCAGTTAATCAAGAAATTTGTTTTTCTTGATTAACTGCCATTTTAATTATTGGGTATTATGAGATGTCTGCTGTTTTGAAATATTTTATTGATATTTGGACATGTTTTAATAATTTTTATGAGTTTTTTTTAATTGTTGGATATTATTCTGTTTTGTAACATTTTTAGTATAGCTTTAACAATTATTTCTGTGTGGGGCTCTATAGCAGCTTGGCTTATTCTGTTTTCCCAATAGGAAATGTATTAGTATTTAGGGCCTGGTTTAATAGTTGTATTTCTTAGATAGAGTTGTTACTGATGAGTGTGTGCCATACTACAGGTGTAACTTTGTGCAGGTTAGTTTCTGTGCATTATTGCAAATCCTGAGAGTCTGTTAGGTGCTATATTTCTCTTTCCATTTCTCCAGGTTTGCACTGCATGCAGAGTGGCTCTTTTTGTTTTCTGTTCGTTTCTGTCTCCATATTTATAATTTGTGGCTTTTCTGTACTTGGTGAAGGTCAGTTCTGGGTGTGTGACAGAGGTGAGGTATTTTACTAGCATGTAGGCATTTGTATCAATCTTATTTGTTGTGGTTTCTCAATAGGATATGCATTACTGTAAATTACTGTCTTTTCATAAGGAGGGCTATTGTGCCTGGTAGTAAAGGGAGTTTGTTTTGCTTTTACTGAGTTGTACGGGAAATGCCCTAGATCTGCTCTGCACTCATTGCTGGGGGTTATGGGGATTCCTGAGGATGCAGAGTGCATGTTTACATTTAGGCCCGTGATGGTCACATGTTCAGTATGTCACGCATGTGAGAACCATCTGTCAGGTGTGTCCCAGACAATAAAAGGTTGAGAACCACTGGTATAAAGACCCGTGTGAATGGAAGCCTGGGTGAGAGAACCACCCATTCCTAGAATTACATTGCTATTTCTCACAGAATTGGACTGGGATTTGAAGGTCCCTTCCTCTTCTGGGAATCGTCTGTCTTCTTTCAAGTTAAGTAAGAAATGGTAACGGGGCAGGCGCAGTGCTGTGGGTGGTTCTCCTCCTGACTGCAGATTAGGGGAGGGGAGGATAGCAACCAGATCTTCTACCGGGAATGTGTCCTTCCCACAGAACCACCGAGAGGGAATCCAGGAAAGTCAGCGGGCACCACAGGAGAAGGCAGGCGCAGATACATCCTTAGAGAGGCTTTGGAGGAGGATTAAAGAGGAAGGTAGGGAGCTGAGCTGGCTCTCACCCATTGCTGCAGTGCCAGGCTCTTTCCAGAACCCTTTGGCACCACCTGGTCAATGACAGGATTGGGAGAGGGGTCAACAAGAGACAGACGAACCTGCAAAGAAGCTGTTACACAAGGAAGTCATTACCTGTAACTCCAGGAAGCAGAAGAAATTGTACCAAAGAAAAAACACCACACAGACACAAAGCTCTGTGTGAGATCTGATCCCCCATGAATATAAATTCAAGAATCCAGCAAAGGTTTGTGTGCAGAGGTAGTGCTGCAGTTTTCTTATGACTTTGCTAAGTAAAATGAGGATTCAGAAGTGGGAGAATGGTTAAGTGAGAGGCTGCGTGTCCAGCTCCAGACATTCACATCCTGTGCACTTCCTACAGTGACCCCTGACCCCGACGCATGCACGGCTTCACCTTGAGTGAGAGGCTGCGTGTCCAGCTCCAGCCATTCACATCCTGTGCACCTGCTACAGTGACCCCCGACCCTGACCCATGCACGGCTTCACCTTGAGTGAGAGGCTGCGTGTCCAGCTCCAGCCATTCACATCCTGTGCTCCTGCTACAGTGACCCCTGACCCATGCACGGCTTCACCTTGAGTGAGAGGCTGCGTGTCCAGCTCAAGCCATTCACATCCTGTGCACCTGCTACAGTGACCCCCGACCCTGACCCATGCACGGCTTCACCTTGAGTGAGAGGCTGCGTGTCCAGCTCCAGCCATTCACATCCTGTGCTCCTGCTACAGTGACCCCTGACCCATGCACGGCTTCACCTTGAGTGAGAGGCTGCGTGTCCAGCTCCAGACATTCACATCCTGTGCACCTGCTACAGTGACCCCCGACCCTGACCCATGCACGGCTTCACCTTGAGTGAGAGGCTGCGTGTCCAGCTCCAGACATTCACATCCTGTGCACCTGCTGCAGTGACCCCTGACCCTGACGCATGCACGGCTTTACCTTGAGTGAGAGGCTGCGTGTCCAGCTCCAGACATTCACATCCTGTGCACCTGCTACAGTGACCCCTGACCCTGACGCATGCACGGCTTTACCCTGAGTGAGAGGCTGCGTGTCCAGCTCCAGACATTCACATCCTGTGCACCTGCTACAGTGACCCCTGACCCTGACGCATGCACGGCTTTACCTTGAGCGAGAGGCTGCGTGTTCAGCTCCAGACATTCACATCCTGTGCACCTGCTACAGTGACCCCCGACCCTGACGCATGCACGGCTTCACCTTGAGTGAGAGGCTGCGTGTCCAGCTCCAGACATTCACATCCTGTGCACCTGCTACAGTGACCTCCGACCCTGACACATGCATGGCTTTACCTTGGGTCCATCAGACCCCACCTCTCAATGATTATTTATCTGATTAAATAACTCCACCAGTTACCATGGTGCTGCCGGAGTCGACATCCCTTCCCACGGCTGCAGCTGCTGTCTGTGAAATTAGAGGTGCGATCTGGAATTTATATTTAGCAAAATAGGTGGGCAAATAAATTCAAAGCTGATGGATTTTCTCTGCTGTCCCAACCAAGCCACAATATGTTTTTTTTCTGTTTTTAGGGCTTCTGTAGGGATTTGCAAGGCAGGACCTTGGTGATGGTGCCCATAGCCCCTGGAAGGGAGGCAGATCTGGGGAGCACTCTCCCTCTGTGCTGCCATGTTTTACTTTCTGGTGACATCGTGGTCCATGGATATATTATCAGTTTAGCAGACGGGGGTAGATCAGGGAGCAACCTATTGTAACGCCCCCTTGACCGCTTTCCTCGCAGGGAATTCTGGGTCTGGGACTGGCCTCGCAGGACAGGAGACCCCCGGGGCAGACTCCATTGGTCCTCAAATTTTTCGTGCCTGGTGCCTCCACCTGGGGGAGAAAGTGTTAGAGGGTGGGATTTCCCTCCCTTCACCCCAGGACAAAAATGGGACTGTGACAAGGCTGGCAGTTTGTACAAATACATACAGGTTTATTAGACTATATAGGTATATACATTTCTAAATGCCTATGTACATTGCTAATAAGATAGCAATCAGTATACATATCTACTCGTAGTTAATAGTCTAAGGTCACACAACTATATGCAAGTCTACAAGGTAGCAAGAACATTTAATATCTGGCAATTCGGGGTTCTTGGCCCCTCAATGTGCCACCATATAGGAATAACAGGACCTCTTGAGTTCTCACTTAAACAAGTGTTATTATTATCCTCCCCCTTTTTCTCGAGTCTCACCAATGTGAAAATATTCAACTGGGCTGGTGGGCAGTGCTGGCCTGAGGGGTCCGTTCTATCTAAGCTGCTGCCATTTCCTTGGTGCAGCTTCCGCTCATAGTTCCATGCGAATGCTGCAGTCCATGACCTCAGGGGGACCTGACTCCACCTGCCAGTCAGTCGCTGGGTACACACTCTCCTGGGGGACCCAACTCTGCCTCCTGGCATGCTGCTTTGGACCACGACCTCCTGGGAAACCAAACTGCACCTCTGGACCTGCTGCTGGGGTCTCCTTCTTCCTGGGGTACTGTTTGATCTACCACTAGGATCAACCCCCCTGAGGGACCACTCCATATGTTTACGGGGTCCCCTTCCTCCTAGGGGACCACTCAGTCTGCTGCTGGGGGTCCACACCCTCCTAGTGGATTTCTTGATCTGCCACTGGGGTCCCCTTGCTCATGAGGGACTCAGTGTCACCTCCCAATCTGCTGCTGTGGTGCCCCCATCCTCCTGGGGGACCCCTCTACCTATGGAGCTGCCGCTGTCCTTAGTTCTATTCCCTTGGTAGGAGGGTTTTCCCTAGCTTGGGTTTACAGCTCCAATAGACTCTTGGCTTGTTTATTGTGCAGTGATTCAGGCCCTCCACAGTCTCAGCTTTCACTGATTTTAGCTCTGTTAAGCTCATGGCCAGTCATTTGCTGTTACCCAGCCAGGATGGGTCACCTTCTCTAAGCCAAAAGCCAAGACCCAGGCAGGACCATGGAAAGATAATGTGTGCACATCTTTCCATCCTGCCTGGCCTTTTTTATGGGTTGTCTGAGAACTGGGTACCCAAGGGTTTGACTCTCCTTGTTAGTCAGGGTGAGAATCAGTTTGCTTCCTAGGACTGTTTTTTCAGTACACTTCTCTCATAAATCCCTCTCTCATTCAGAATTCTCCAAACGTAAGACTTTTCCAGTCATAGTTCTGTAATTTAGGATTTTGCTATCCTTTGATTTAAAGTGAAATTTCACTGTAAGTTACTAACAGTAGTCCAGGGACTGTGACATGCAAATCCCCTACCTGAGTCATTGACTCATTTATCCATTTAAGCACCTTCACAGTAAGGGTTCTGGCAAACTTTTCAATCTCATTCTGGGTTTCCTGGGCTGGAGGCTCGTGTTACAGAACTGCATTGTCCTCTTTTTTTCTGTGTTGCAGTTCACTTAAATGGTAGCATGCTCTTTAACGGTCTCCCTTGGGAGGTGGGTTTCACTATGCACATATCTTCACTTTTTAAAATGCTTGGCCTAGATTACAATAAAAACAAGAATGCCCAAGACAAGACCAGAGGATCCTGCAGGGAGCGGCACTTACAAGGCTAAAATCCTTGCCGAGAAGAATAGATAGAATATTTTTGGTCTTTAGCTGCCACCGTTTACTGTGCTATTCTGTTACTAAGGATGTGAGGCCCACAGGAGGGATGGGCAGAGAAGAGAGATGCTAGAGCTATCAATCTGTGTTCCTGTAGCCATGTAAAGAGTGTTGGTGGTAACTGTAGGTTTTTAATTGAGGCAAATGGAGAGAGGGTGCTTTTTGCAAGATTAAGACGAGTCAGTGGCAGAACTAGGACTAGAGTTGTAACCCCAGGGAGCTTGCATTATTAAATGATCATTAGACTAATAACAGTATCACTTGCAGCCACAGTTTGTTTCTTGAATGAGTAATTGTATTTTTGGTCTTGCCTGCAATTCTTTGAGGTGCATGATTAGAAGACTCAATTGATAAAACCATAGCAGCATCGAAGCCCATACTCGGGACATAGGCTGGCTATCCCGAGCCAGGTCACAGACAAAGCAAGGCTCACTAAGGTTTTTCTTATGAATCTGGCCCTTACTGGCACTTGCATGGTA